>NC_088402.1:81633989-81736489 GCF_034236695.1 Oncorhynchus nerka
GTGAATGGAGAGAGTGAGGGGGGTGAATGGAGAGAGAGAGAGAGAGAGAGAGAGAGAGAGAGAGAGAGAGAGAGAGAGAGAGAGAGAGGAAATTTGTGTGATGGTGTGTGTCTGAAAGCTCCCTCCCAGTCAGACACTCATTCTGAGGTTCTGTGACTGTGCTGTGGCACTTTGAGTGGGCTAGCACAGCCTTCCTCGGTACAAAGACCTCATTGAATGTGGCATTGCATTAGCATGTTAAACAGCCCTGGCTTCATCTCTGAACCGCTGACTGACAACCTATATCATCTCCGTAATTACTCCATACTGCAAGCTGGAGCCAGCCAGGGAGAGGGGCAAGGAGAGAGGGAGGGAGGCTGTTTGGAGGAGTGTGGTGTGGGGGCAGATAGGGGGTATGTGTAGGGAGAGGAGAGAGAGAGGGAGATGTACAGAGTACAGTGTAATGTTTACTGTTCATGTTTTATTGTTTATTTAACTTTTGCTTATTATCTATTTCACTTGCTTTGACAATGTAAACATATGTTTCCCATGTCGAGAGAGAGAGAGAGAGAGAGAGAGAGAGGTTGTGTGATAGCGAGTGATGTTTTATAAATATATTTTCACACTATGAGGTTGGAATAATATTGTGAAAATTATGATAACGCCCTTTTAGTGTAAGAACTGTTTTAAAAGAACTAGCAAAATTCTTGCTTAAGAAATTGCTCTTTGCTACGAAGCTATGTGTGCTTCTTTTTAACCATTTTAATTGAAAACATTCACAGTAAGGTACTTAATTGTTACCTAGAAATGATTTGATATTGAGAAAAGATTGCTGCATTGGGCAGCATTATAAGGGAAACAATTTCTGATTATTTGATGATATCTACCTCAGACTGAGAAAGGCAAGGATAATGGTTCCATGTGAATCACACAGCTAGTAGACTATAGCAGATGAGACTGAATGCAGGGTGAAGTCATGTTAGAAGTGTGTGCTGTGTACAAAGCACAAGCATGGTGTCATGACGTTGGCCTCTTTGGGTATAGCAACCCCATCCCCCTCTGGCTGCCACCCCGTTTCCTCCTTCAACTACGTTGCTGTGGTCAGAGAAAGACGCCGTAAATTCCTGAGAATCTCCTCATGGACACATAGTAGAGAGTGAGTAGAATTTCATGGAGCACAAAGGAAATCCTTCCACCTCACAGAACTTGAGTGACGAACAAATTTCATGTTCCAGAGAAAGTATAAAAGATCGGTGAAGAATCCAGCTACGAACTGGTCCGTTTGTAACACCTTGGGAAGCTCATGGGAGACGGTGTGGCCACATTACCATAACGCTGTTTATATAATAGCCCCAGATATAAGGTTTACATCTAATTGTTGTATAAGATGAATGAATGAGTATGATACTGTTTACACAAATTTACAATGTGATTTTGGACTGTTTAATTAAGGAAAACTCAAAAAGGGGATTGAAGTTAACTAAATCAGAGGACCGCCCCTGAGCCCAGTTAGGGTCAGACATCCTGGACCGCCCCTGAGCCCAGTGAGGGTCAGACATCCTGGGACAGCCTTTTCTGCCATTCCAAATAAAAAACCCACTCGGGTTTTCGATCAGCAGACCAAGCTTACCTCAATTACGAGATGGCTAAAGGTTGCAGATCATGTTTTTCTCCATTAGGAGAACAAAGGTTGTAGACCATTGCTGAATCTTTTAACCATACCACATGGTTAAACTCTTAGACTATCGATACCAACAGAATAAGAACAAGTCTTTGATACTAATTACTAGTCTGCAGCTAAGAATTCGGTATCATTGAACGTGAAGAACGACAACCGCCGAAACATCCATTCTATAACAATTGTCACTTTGAACTATCCCCTCTAACAAAGACAGAGAGAGAGAGGGAGAGAGACGGACAATTCTACAAAAGACACAAACGTTTTACCAGCAATCACGACGACACACTGAGCGTAAATATATATATTGATTGCAATTGTTCCCGAATGAGTGAGCGTTCATGTGTAAAGGATTAGCATTTCAATTGTTATAATTATCACTTTGTAATGACTTCTTTGTTGACCCCCACTTCCCCTTTTGTCTAACAAGCCACCATGCCGGTTTAGCCCACTAGAGCAAATTCTCCTATCATTACATTTACCTTGTTTGTTTGTTTGTTCATGCATTTCTGTGAATTACTTAGTTAGTAATAAATAAATGATTTAAGACAATTGATGAATGGATGACTCATAGTGAAGACTGGGTTCGTGCAGATAACCAACTATTTACGACGTTTAGAATGAGACTAACATGAGGTAAAGTAAATAATTCATTAATTCGAAGACTAATCGATCAGATAAAATATCTGAAAAGTTATTTTAGGAAATTATAACTTTGTAATCTGAATATTTTTCCTTGGTGCCCCGACATCCTAGTTAATTAGTTACATGATTAATCAGTTGATCGCGTAGTAACTAATTACAGAGAATCTTTGATAAAAAATATCAGTCTTCAGTTAATGATAGTAAAGACACGACAGTGGATACAGCACATACTGTAGCTCAGGAGTTTCTCTGCATCAGCTTTGTACCACCTCACACTCACTATTCCTATGCTAAGCTTTCCTGCCTTTGTATCTAGAGATTACTCTCTACCTCTCTCTACATTCTCTTCTACTCTCTAACTTCCTCTTCCTCATTCCATGCCTCACTAAAAAACCCTCCTCTCTCCTGTTCTTTCACGCTCCCTTCATCACCCTCATTCTCCCTCCATTATCATCGCTTGGTCTGGCTCCCTCTTCCTTGCTCTCCTCTCCTATTTCTCTCTTTTCTCCTTCTGTCTCTCTTTCTCTTTCTCTCTCCCCCCTCTCTCTCTCTCTCTCTCTCCTCATATTTTCTCTCTCTCTCCTCTCTCTCCCCTCTCTCTCCTCTCTATCTTTCTCTTCATCTCTCTCTCCTCTCTCCCCCCTCTGCAGTAAATGGTGATTGATCAAACATTGTGCCAGTGATGGCAGAGAAGGAAGGATGCGGAAAATATGGTTATCCTGTGTCCGCGTGCCACGCATCCCAAATCAGCCCTCCCTCTGTCCTCTACTCTCTCCTATTTCCTTACCTCTCTTTCATCTCAACCCTTCCTCTCTTCTCTCCTATCTTGTCACCTTCCTCTCCTCTACTCCTCTTCCACTCCTCTCCTCTCCCCTCTCCATTCTACATTCTCTCACCTTCCTCTCCCCACCCCTTCCACTCTTCTCTCTCCCCTCTCCATTCTACATTCTCTCACCTTCCTCTCCCCACCCCCTTCCACTCTTCTCTCTCCCCTCTCCATTCTACATTCTCTCACCTTCCTCTCCCCACCCCCTTCCACTCTTCTCTCTCCCCTCTCCATTCTACATTCTCTCACCTTCCTCTCCCCACCCCCTTCCACTCTTCTCTCTCCCCTCTCCATTCTACATTCTCTCACCTTCCTTTCCCCACCCCTTCCACTCTTCTCTCTCCCCTCTCCATTCTACATTCTCTCACCTTCCTCTCCCCACCCCCTTCCACTCTTCTCTCTCCCCTCTCCATTCTACATTCTCTCACCTTCCTCTCCCCACCCCCTTCCATTCTTCTCTCTCCCCTCTCCATTCTACACTCTCTCACCTTCCTCTCCCCATCCCTGTCCACTCTTCTCTCTCCTCTCCTCCCTCTCTCTCATTCCTTCCTTCCATTCTCCTCTCTCTTCCTTACTCTCCCTTCTTCAAGTGTGACATGATGCAGTAACACACTAGTGAGGTCTGTTCATTATCACCAGAGTAGCAGACAACCTCCTCCTAAAACCACATTGGAACAGGAGATCCCCAAGGTTCCTCTCCTAGGACATTCTCCTCCAACGTGTTTTGAGAAGGAGGTGAGGAGAGAGGACGTGAGGACGAATTGGGAAAGAGTCTGTGTGTGTGTCTGTGTTCGTCCCACCAGGATCTTGAAGGCTCTGAGAGGCAAGCCTACAGAGTTACAGAGTACAGCCACGTCTCCAACCATGAGAATAAGGCATTGATGACTCCATGCTTGATATGTCACAGAGAGCTATGAACTATATGGTACATAACAGCCACATTCCACATGTTCACGTTAGGGTTAGAGAGAGGGCCAGGTGGGGTGAAAATAGCATAATATATTTTATTTTTATTTCACCTTTATTTAACCAGGTAGGCAAGTTGAGAACAAGTTCTCATTTACAATTGCGACCTGGCCAAGATAAAGCAAAGCAGTTCGACAGATACAACGACACAGAGTTACACATGGAGTAAAACAAACATACAGTCAATAATACAGTATAAACAAGTCTATATACAATGTGAGCAAATGAGGTGAGAAGGGAGGTAAAGGCAAAAAAGGCCATGGTGGCAAAGTAAATACAATATAGCAAGTAAAACACTGGAATGGTAGTTTTGCAATGGAAGAATGTGCAAAGTAGAAATAAAAATAATGGGGTGCAAAGGAGCAAAATAAATAAATAAATTAAATACAGTTGGGAAAGAGGTAGTTGTTTGGGCTAAATTATAGGTGGGCTATGTACAGGTGCAGTAATCTGTGAGCTGCTCTGACAGTTGGTGCTTAAAGCTAGTGAGGGAGATAACAACATATCAACATTATATTATAAGTAACAGCATAACATATCAACATTCTACTATAAGTGTTACGTTCCCCAGTTTCTGTGTTGTTTTGGGTTTGAATGTGTTGGTATATGTGTATTTCAGGAAATGGCTTCCTGGATTCTAAGCAGCTGATTGGTCGGCCTCATCGACGATTGGAGCTCTAAACCCTCCCTCTTGTCAGGGGAAACAGCTGTTTTCAATGACCAACTCCTTCTCCAGCTGGATAAAAGCCAGTGTTCCTTTGTCAGGAGGAGAGAGCTTCTGTGTATGTGCTGTGTTGGTTGTTGTCTGGTAAATTTGTTGTAAACTATTTTGTAGCTGGTCCTGCAGAGGTATGTGTTTGCTATAGTACCTAGTGTTTTTGGTTTATTCAAGTTGTTCACTGAGTTGGTGACTTATTCTGTTTCATTTGTTCCCGGGAGGCAGGGGAAGGCACCTTGGGAGTGTTTCGTCAAGAGGCCCGTGGGCATACATATACCTGTAGTATGTACTGTCTATGCACACTAGGTAAGACCTGGGCAGACCCCCCGCTCAGGAGACCATCCGCCACCTCATCGGGAGCATGCCCAGGCGTTGTAGGGAGGTCATACAGGCATGTGGAGGCCACACACACAACGCCACGTTGCAACACAGACTGTCCAGGAGTTGGCGGATGTTTTAGTCCAGGTCTGGGAGGAGATCCCTCAGGAGACCATCCGCCACCTCATCAGGAGTATGCCCAGGCGTTGTAGGGAGGTCATACAGGCATGTGGAGGCCACACACACTACTGAGCCTCATTTTGACTTGTTTTAAGGACATTACATCAAAGTTGGATCAGCCTGTAGTGTGGTTTTCCACTTTAATTTTGAGTGTGACTCCAAATCCAGACCTCCATGGGTTGATACATTTGATTTCCATTGATAATTTGTGTGTGATTTTGTTGTCAGCACATTCAACTATGTAAAGAAAAAAGTATTTAATAAGAATATTTCATTCATTCAGATCTAGGATGTGTTATTTTAGTGTTCCCTTTATTTGTTTGAGCAGTGTATATCAAAATCGTTCTGTATCCTAGAGATGAATGTACTCTGGTGCAAATCAATCCCAGAACAACAGCAAAGGACCTTGTGAAAGTGCTGGGGGAAACAGGTACAGAAGTATCTATATCCACAGTAAAACCAGTCCTATATCGACATAACCTGAAAGGCCGCTCAGCAAGGAAGAAGCCACTGCTCCAAAATTGTCCTCTTGTCTGAAACAAAAATATAACTGGTGGTAGCATCATGTTGTGGGGGTTGCTTTGCTGCAGGAGGGACTGGTGGTAGCATCATGTTGTGGGGGTTTCTTTGCTGCAGGAGGGACTGGTGGCAGCATCATGTTGTGGGGTTGCTTTGCTGCAGCAGGGACTGGTGGCAGCATCATGTTGTGGGGTTGCTTTGCTGCAGGAGGGTCTGGTGGCAGCATCATGTTGTGGGGTTGCTTTGCTGCAGGAGGGACTGGTGGCAGCATCATGTTGTGGGGTTGTTTTGCTGCAGGAGGGACTGGTGCACTTCATAAAATAGATGGCATGAGGAAGGGAAATGATGGATATATTGAAGCAACATCTCAAGACATCAGTCAGGAAGATAAAGCTTGGTCGCAAATGGGTCTTCCAAATGGACAATGACCCCAAGCATACTACCAAGGTTGTGGCAAAATAGCTTAAGGACAAAGTCAAGGTATTGGAGCGTCCATCACAAAGCCCTGACCTCAATCCTATAGAACATTTGTAGGCATGACTGAAACAGCGTGTGCAAGCAAGGAGGCCTACAAACCTGACTCCGTTACACCAGCTCTGTCAGGAGGAATGGGCCAAAATTCAACAAACTTATTGTGGGAAGTTTATGGAAGGCTACCTGAAACATTTAAGCCAAGTTCAACAATTTAAGGACAATGCTACCAAATACTAATTGAGTGTATGTAAACTTCTGACCCACTGGGAATGTGATGAAAGAAATAAAAGCTGAAATAAATTATCTCTGCTATTATTCTGACATTTCACATTCTTAAAATAAAGTGGTGATCTTAACTGACCTAAAACAGGGAATATTGACTAGGATTAAATTTCAGGAATTGTGGAAAACTGACCTTAAATGTATTTGGCTAAGGTCTATGTAAACTTCCGACTTCCACTGTAAATGGTTTATCAAAAGTCTATTTGAAATAATATACAGACTCACTTGAGGCTTTTTAAATGCAGTATAGTTCACTGGTGCAATATAAAACAGGTCTATAGCAGCACATTTCATGGTCATTCTGCCATTAAGAAATACATAAAGTAGACTGGCCATGCTGCCCCTATAGACTGGCTATGTGCCATGCTTCTACTACAGAGTGGCCATGCTGCTCCTATAGACTGACTATGTGCCATGCTTCTCCTACAGAGTGGCCATGCTGCTCCTATAGACTGGCTATGTGCCATGCTTCTACTACAGAGTGGCCATGCTGCTCCTATAGACTGGCTATGTGCCATGCTTCTACTACAGAGTGGCCATGCTGCTCCTATAGACTGGCTATGTGCCATGCTTCTCCTACAGAGTGGCCATGCTGCTCCTATAGACTGGCTATGTGCCATGCTTCTCCTACAAAGTGGCCGTGCTGCTCCTATAGACTGGCTATGTGCCATGCTTCTCCTACAGAGTGGCCATGCTTCCCCTATAGACTGGCTATGTGCCATGCTTCTCCTACAGAGTGGCCATGCTGCTCCTATAGACTGGCTATGTGCCATGCTTCTCCTACAGAGTGGCCATGCTGCTCCTATAGACTGGCTATGTGCCATGCTTCTCCTACAGAGTGGCCATGCTTCTCCTATAGACTGGCTATGTGCCATGCTTCTCCTACAGAGTGGCCATGCTGCTCCTATAGACTGGCTATGTGCCATGCTTCTCCTACAGAGTGGCCATGCTGCTCCTATAGACTGGCTATGTGCCATGCTTCTCCTATAGAGTGGCTATGTTCCATGCTTCTCCTACAGAGTGGCCATGCTGCTCCTATAGACTGGCTATGTGCCATGCTTCTCCTACAGAGTGGCCATGCTGCTCCTATAGACTGGCTATGTGCCATGCTTCTCCTACAGAGTGGCCATGCTTCTCCTATAGACTGGCTATGTGCCATGCTTCTCCTATAGAGTGGCTATGTTCCATGCTTCTCCTACAGAGTGGCCATGCTTCTCCTATAGACTGGCTATGTGCCATGCTGCTCCTATAGACTGGCTATGTGCCATGCTTCTCCTACAGAGTGGCCATGCTTCTCCTACAGAGTGGCCATGCTTCTCCTACAGAGTGGCTATGTGCCATGCTGCTCCTATAGACTGGCTATGTGCCATGCTTCTCCTACAGAGTGGCCATGCTTCTTCTATAGACTGGCTATGTGCCATGCTTCTCCTATAGAGTGGCTATGTGCCATGCTTCTCCTATAGAGTGGCTATGTGCCATGCTTCTCCTATAGAGTGGCTATGTGCCATGCTTCTCCTATAGAGTGGCTATGTGCCATGCTTCTCCTATAGACTGGCTATGTGCCATGCTTCTCCTATAGAGTGGCTATGTGCCATGCTTCTCCTATAGACTGGCTATGTGCCATGCTTCTCCTATAGAGTGGCTATGTGCCATACTTCTCCTATAGAGTGGCTATGTGCCATGCTTCTCCTATAGAGTTGCTATGTGCTATGCTTCTCCTATAGAGTGGCTATGTGCCATGCTTCTCCTATAGACTGGCTATGTGCCATGCTTCTCCTATAGAGTGGCTATGTGCCATGCTTCTCCTATAGAGTGGCTATGTGCCATGCTTCTCCTATAGAGTGGCTATGTGCCATGTTTCTCCTATAGAGTGGCTATGTGCCGTGCTTCTCCTGTGGAGTGGCCGTACTTCTCCTGTGGAGTGGCCGTGCTTCTCCTGTGGAGTGGCCGTGCTTCTCCTGTGGAGTGGCCGTGCTTCTCCTGTGGAATGGCCGTGCTTCTCCTGTGGAGTGGCCGTACTTCTCCTGTGGAGTGGCCGTGCTTCTCCTGTGGAGTGGCCGTGCTTCTCCTGTGGAGTGGCCGTGCTTCTCCTGTGGAGTGGCCGTACTTCTCCTGTGGAGTGGCCGTGCGTCTCCTGTGGAGTGGCCGTGCTTCTCCTGTGGAGTGGCCGTGCTTCTCCTGTGGAGTGGCCGTGCGTCTCCTGTGGAGTGGCCGTGCTTCTCCTGTGGAGTGGCCGTGCTTCTCCTGTGGAGTGGCCGTGCTTCTCCTGTGGAGTGGCCGTGCTTCTCCTGTGGAGTGGCCGTGCTTCTCCTGTGGAGTGGCCGTGCTTCTCCTGTTTCCCTAATTTAGATCTCAGTTGAACATGTTTACTTCGCCCAGAGTCCTTAAGAACGGCAGAGCAACTTTATGCGTATGCTCATCCCTCTCTTCTCTCCTCCTTTCCCAACCTCTCTCCAAGGTCATCCCTCCATCCTTCATGATTAATTAATAGGTGCTAATTGAGGAGACCTAATCTCTCTGACAACTGCTGACATAGCAGGACACTTTGTCCCCTCTCACATACTTTCTCACCCCTCCTCTCTCTCTTTCTCACCCCTCTTCTCACCCCTCTCCCACTTCAATTCAATGTAATTTTAGGGGCTTTATTGGCCTTGGAAATATATGTTAACATTGCCAAAGCAAGTGAAAAAGATAATAAACAATAACAAACATTAAACATTACACTCACAGAAGATCCAAAATAATAAAGACGCTGTCTCACCCCTCTCTCTCCTCCTCACCCCTCCTCTCTCTCCTCCTCACCCCTCCTCTCTCTCCTCCTCACCCCTCCTCTCTCTCCTCCTCACCCCTCCTCTCTCTCTACCTCACCCCTCCTCTCTCTCCTCCTCACCCCTCCTCTCTCTCCTCCTCACCCCTCCTCTCTCTCCTCCTCACCCCTCCTCTCTCCCCACCTCACCCCTCCTCTCTCTCTACCTCACCCCTCCTCTCTCTCCACCTCACCCCTCCTCTCTCTCTACCTCACCCCTCCTCTCTCTCCTCCTCACCCCTCCTCTCTCTCCTCCTCACCCCTCCTCTCTCTCCACCTCACCCCTCCTCTCTCTCTACCTCACCCCTCCTCTCTCTCTACCTCACCCCTCCTCTCTCTCCACCTCACCCCTCCTCTCTCTCCACCTCACCCCTCCTCTCTCTCCACCTCACCCCTCCTCTCTCTCCACCTCACCCCTCCTCTCTCTCCACCTCACCCCCACCTCACCCCTCCTCTCTCTCTCCTCTTCACCCCTCCTCCCTCTCCTCCTCACCCCTCCTCTCTCTCCACCTCACCCCTCCTCTCTCTCCACCTCCCCCTCCTCTCTCTCCACCTCACCCCTCTCTCTCTCCACCTCACCCCTCCTCTCTCCTCCTCCTCACCCCTCCTCTCTCTCCACCTCCCCCTCCTCTCTCCTCCTCCTCACCCCTCCTCTCTCTCCACCTCACCCCTCCTCCCTCTCCTCCTCACCCCTCCTCTCTCTCCTCCTCACCCTTCCTCCCTCTCCTCCTCACACCTCTCTCCCACCTCACCCCTCCTCTCTCTCCTCCTCACCCCTCCTCCCTCTCCTCCTCACCCCTCCTCTCTCTCCTCCTCACCCCTCCTCCCTCTCCTCCTCACACCTCCCTCTCCTCCTCACCTCTTCTCTCTCCACCTCACCCGTCCTCTCTCTCATCCTTCCCCACTTCTCTCTCCTCCCCACCCCTCCTCCCTCTCCTCCCCACCCCTCCTCTCTCTCCTCCTCACCCCTACTCTCACACCTGTACTACTTTCTCACTCCTCCTCCCTCTCCTCCTCACCCCTCCTCTCTCTCCTCCTTCCCCCACTTCTCTCTCCTCCTCACTCCTACTCTCACACCTCTACTACTTTCTCACTCCTCCTCCCTCTCCTCCTCACCCTTCCTCTCTCTCCTCCTTCCCCACTTCTCTCTCCACCTCACCCCTCCTCCCTCTCCACCTCACCCCTCCTCTCTCTCCTCCTTCCCCACTTCTCTCTCCTCCTCTCCCCTACTCTCACACCTCTACTACTTTCTCACTCCTCCTCCCTCTCCTCCTCACCCTTCCTCTCTCTCCTCCTTCCCCACTTCTCTCTCCACCTCACCCCTACTCCCTCTCCTCCTTCCCCACTTCTCTCTCCTCCTCACCCTTCCTCTCGGACTCTCTCTCGCCCCTCTCCCACTTTCTCTACCCCTCCCCAATCCTCACTTCTCACACACTTCAATCAAATTTTATTTGTCACATACACATGATTAGCAGATGTAAATGTGAGTGTAGCGAAAGGCTTCTAGTTCCGACAGTGCAGTAATATCTAACAAGTAATCTAACAAATTCACAATGACTACCTTATACACACAATATAAGGGGATGTAATAAGAATATGTACATGTAAATATATGGATGCTCGGTGGCTGTGCAGTATAGGCAAGATGCAATAGATGGTGTAAAATACAATATATACATATGAGATGAGATGAGCAATGTAGGATAGGTAAACATTTTTTAAACGTGATTATTTAAAGTAACTAGTTATACCATTAAATCCATTTATTGAAGTGGCCAGTGATTTGAGTCTATGTTGGCAGCAGCCTCTCTATGTTAGTGATGGCTGTTTAACAGTCTGAGGGCCTTGAGATAGAAGCTGTTTTTCAGTTTCTCGGTCCCAGCTTTGATGCACCTGTACTGACCTCTCATTCTGGATGATAGCGGGGTGGACAGGCAGTGGCTCGGGTGGTTGTTGACCTTGATTATCTTTTTGGCCTTCCTGTGACATCGGGTGCTGTAGGTGTCCTGGATGGCAGGCAGTTTGCCAGTGCACTACCCTCTGGTGAGCCTTGCGGTTGAGGGCGGTGCAGTTGCCGTAACAGGCAGTGATACAGCCCGACAAGATGTTCCTGATTGTGCATCTGTAGAAGTTTGTGAGAGTTTTAGGTGACAAGCCAAATTTCTTCAGCCTCCTGAGGTTGAAGAGGCCATGTCGTGCCTTCTTCACCACACTGTCTGTGGGTGGACCATTTCAGTTTGTCCGTGATGTGTACGCCGAGGAACTTAAAACTTTCCACCTTCTCCACTAAAGTTCCGTCAATGTGGATAGGGGGGTGCTCCCTCTGCTGTTTCCTGAAGTCCATGATCATCATCTTTGTTTTGTTGACATTGAGTGAGAGGTTATTGTCCTGACACCACACTCCGAGGGCCCTCACCTCCTTCCTGTAGGCCGTCTCGTCGTTGTTGGTAATCAAGCTTACCACTGTAGTGTCGTCTGCAAACTTGATGATTGAGTTGGAGGCGTGCATGGCCACACAGTCGTAGGTGAACAGGGAGTACAGGGGAGGGGTGAGAACACACCCTTGTGGGACCCCAGTGTTGAGGATCAGCGAGGTGTAGATGTTGTTTCCTACCTTCACCACCTGAGGGCGGCCCGTCAGAAAGTCCAGGACACCAGTTGCACAGGGCAGGGTCGAGATACAGGGTCTCAAGCTTAATGATGAGTTTGGAGGGTACTATGGTGTTGAATGCTGTGCTGTAGTCAATGAACAGCATTCTTACATATGTATTCCTCTTGTCCAGATGGGATTGTACAGTGTGATGGCTATTGCATCGTCTGTGGACCTATTGGGGCGGAAAGCAAATTGGAGTAGGTCTTTGGTGACGGTAAGGGTGGAGGTGATATGATCCTTGACTAGTCTCTCAAAGCACTTCATGATGACAGAAGTGAGTGCTACGGGGCGATAGTCATTTAGTTCAGTTACCTTAGCTTTCATTTAGTTCATTTTCTCCCTAACTCTCTCTCCTATTTTCTCCCTCTCCTCCCACTTTCTCATCCCTCCTCCTCATCTCTAACGGCAATTTCTTTCCCACTCCTGCATCTCCTTCCCCTCGCCAGACAACCTCCCCTCTACTCCCTCCTCACGTACCCCTAGCCAAGCAACCTCCCCCCCACTCACTCCCTCCTCTCCTTCCACTCACCAGACCACCTCCACCTCACTCTCTCCCTCCTTCTCCTAGTCAGACAACCTCCCCCTCACTCCCTCTCCTCCTTCTCCTAGACAGACAACCTCCCCCTCACTCCCTCCTCTCCTTCCCCTCACCAGGCAACCTCCCCCTCACTCCCTCTTCTCCTTCTCCTAGACAGACAACCTCCCCCTGAATTCTTCCTCTCCATGTCTGTAATCAGTGCTTAATTTGAGCCGGATCCTGCCAGAACAGGATCCAGCACATATCAGTTTTGGTCCATTTGTTCCAGGAGCCTATTTGCCAGGATCCAGTACCTCTCATGGCATAAAAAATCATTTTCACTGTTTGCAATGTAAACATTTTAATAAAAGTGATCAGAGTTCATTCGAGTTTCCTCCTCTGTAATTCTCCCGCCCCCTAAAAAAATGTAGCCCAATGTGAAAACGTGCATTTTCAGCCCAAACCTTATATTGTAAGAATTGATTTGAGTTATAGTTGTAGAATTACTGCCGTCGATTCAGAAATAAATTAAATAATTCAGGATACTACACCAGGAATAGGTCTATAATTTAGCCACAGGATCAATAGCTTATTGTTTTTTTAATAGCCTAGCTGTGGACTGTGTGTAGCCCAATCACAAGGCATTACTTACAGTCGGGAAAGTGTGGCAGTGAACAGCATGCAGCCAAAACAGGCCTTTCGCAATATTTCAAATACAATCGTGGGATAGCACAGGTTGGAAATCATATGGCTCCTGCTGAAACAAAACTACTTATCTGTCTGCAGGCTACGAAAATATGTTGTACATTTCCAAATAGGCCTATTGAGTGAACAGCATTGTTTTCTCAAACTTAAACCAGAGAGAGGCTTTTGGCACGAGCGCATTGGCCATCGCAGGTGAGCATTGGCTTCCCCAAAAAATGTACCAAGAAAAAAATAACAAAATAAAGTAATGTATTGTTAGTCTCTGTTTCACAGTTTTCCTTCAATTCGCAAGAGGCTGAATGTATCTCACAGGAGAAAGCAGCCGAGCAAAACAGCGCCCCTCGTTCTCGCTACGTGTAGACCATGTATCTGATGCTGTCTGGACCAAACAAGTATGATATTGTTGCCGCCCGTAGCACTGAAGGCAAGGGAAGCCAGCGAGCATCTAGCTTCCCTTGACAAAGTATAAAACATTAGCCAATCAGCGTTGAGCTAAACGGAGCGAGCTCAACTGTGAATGGTCCTGGCGCACCAAAGTGTCAAGGGAAGCCAGCTTGGAGTGTTTCATCTCATTGTATGTTGTCCTGTGACTAGCTAAAGGTTGTGTTGTCCTGTGACTAGCTAAAGGTTGTGTTGTCCTCCTGTGACTAGCTAAAAGTTGTGTTGTCCTCCTGTGACTAGCTAAAGGTTGTGTTGTCCTCCTGTGACTAGCTAAAGGTTGTGTTGTCCTCCTGTGACTAGCTAAAAGTTGTGTTGTCCTCCTGTGACTAGCTAGATGGCTAGCTAAAATTGTCCCTTTCCTAAATTAGCCATGGATGGAGATAGGGATCTGGACTTGTGGTTTTACTTATTTCTCCGTACTGGCCAATGATTATAACAGTGATTCTGATTCAACCAGTAATTCACACATTGTTGTGCCCCTGACCTGAGAGAATTGAAGTTCAATATGTAGCTAGAAGGATAATGTAAACTAGCTAACGTTGCCCATGAACGGAAGTTAGGCTAGTGAGCAAGCATTTTAGCTAGGTAACCTAGGACAACACTGTATAACAGAGTGATAGACCGTTTAGTCAACATGAAAAATAGGAGGATGGCATTGGTGTTGCTCTACAAGTAGGGTGAGTCCACATTATTTTCTACTTGCACGAACGCGCACACACACACGCACGCACGCACGCACACGCACACACAGAAATCAGAACCATGGAAAGACACATCATATTTAGCTTACGTGGACTAAATTGTAGTTGGTATCTTTTACTGTAGTTGTCACTGACCTAGATTTGATGATATTGAAATGTTGAAGTTGAAATGGTGCTGGAATAGTGGAGGCAGCTCCTGTAAGACATACCTCTACCTGTTGCATTCAGCGCATGTGACAAATAACATTTGAATGTCTTTGTTTTCTTTACGACCTGTCGTAACTCTCTGTGGTTCTAACGTCTCGATCACACCGACATCATAATTTCATTTTGGTACACCAGAAGTACATTCATTTCCAATGGAACGCTGCGTTTTCCTTTCAGCATTACATATACACCACCCAGAAAGAAGGCATAAATCAATAGTTGTTAAGTGGTACTAAAATGGTGGAAACATACATTTGCTCGACCATGCTGTAGGTCATGATGTAGTCTATGCTGTAGGTCATGTAACTGTCTGTTACTGTACATGCAATATGCTTTGTGGACTTCACTGGACAGATGTTCCTGTCCGGTTTTGATGATGAAACATGTGTGGTTGAATTTATTCTGCCACTGTGACTTCTTATTGTCTCGGTCTTAGGCCTGTATATCACGGTGCCAAGGCCTATGAACTAACTCGATTATAGAGCAAACAACACAATTATCACAACACATAGGTTGTAATATGGCGTTTTAGTGTCACGCCCTGGCCTTAGTATTCTGTGATTTCTTTATTATGTTGGTTAGGCTAGGGTGTGACATGGGTGATTTATGTGTCTTGTTTTGTCTAGGGATTTTGTAGTCTATGGGGGTTGTGTTCAGTTGAGTGTTCTAGGTAAGTCTATGGTTGCCTGGAGTGGTTCTCAATCAGAGGCAGGTGTTTATCGTTGTCTCTGATTGGGAACCATATTTAGGCAGCCATATTCTTTAGGTATGTTGTGGGTGATTGTTCCTGTCTCTGTGTTTTGCACCAGTTAGGACTGTTTTGGTTTTTCCACGTTTTCTTATTTTGTATAGTGTTCACGTTTTCATCTTTCATTAAAGATGTTTATAAATAACCCCGCTGCATTTTGGTCCGCCTCTCCTTCCCAGGAAGAAAACCGTTACATTTAGTGGGGGTGAGCTGCGCATCATTGGATGAGTCAGTTAAACTTGAAAGCTTTTTAGGATTATAATTTCCTCCTCATATTGTACAATATGTGCGTTGCGTCTCCTCCACATACCTAGACCTAGGTTATTGATGGATTCAAGTCCAGGTTGTTTTTTAATGATCGCACATTCTCAGTTTGTCAGTGTCCAAGTAGTCATTTTCAGTCATTTGTGAGGTAGGCTATGAACAAAGATTCTGCTAAAGTCTCATTAAATAAAGTTGCATGAAATGCATTTATAAAAACTCAAATTTTTACCAGACCCTTGGCTACCAAAAAATCTGCACTTGCCTCTACCCTACTGCTCTTTCCTCTACTGTTCTTTCCTCTACTGCTCTTTCCTCTACTGCTCTATCCTCTACTGCTCTATCCTCTACTGCTCTATCCTCTACTGCTCTATCCTCTACTCTAGTGCTCTATCCCCTACTGCTCTACCCTACTGCTCTATCCTCTACTGCTCTATCCTCTACCCTACTGCTCTTTCCTCTACTCTAGTGCTCTATCCCCTACTGCTCTTTCCTCTACTCTAGTGCTCTATCCCCTACTGCTCTACCCTACTGCTCTATCCTCTACTGCTCTACCCTACTGCTCTATCCTCTACTCTAGTGCTCTATCCTCTACTGCTCTACTCTAGTGCTCTATCCTCTACTGCTCTACCCTACTACTCCATCCTCTACTCTACTGCTCTACCCTACTGCTCTATCCTCTACTCTAGTGCTCTACCCTACTGCTCTATCCTCTACTCTAGTGCTCTATCCTCTACTGCTCTACCCTACTACTCCATCCTCTACTCTACTGCTCTACTCTAGTGCTCTATCCTCTACTGCTCTACCCTACTGCTCTATCCTCTACTCTAGGTGATCTATCCTCTACTGCTCTACCCTACTGCTCTATCCTCTACTCTAGTGCTCTATCCTCTACTGCTCTACCCTACTACTCCATCCTCTACTCCAGCCTCTACTCTATCCTCTACTCTACTGTTCTATCCTCTACTCCATCCTCTACTCTACTGCTCTACTCTACTGTTCTATCCTCTACTCTACTGCTCTATCCTCTACTCTACTGTTCTATCCTCTACTCCATCCTCTACTCTATCCTCTACTCTACTGTTCTATCCTCTACTCTACTGCCCTATTCTCTACTGTCCTATTCTCTACTCTACTGTCCTATTCTCTACTCTACTGTCCTATCCTCTACTCTACTGTTCTATCCTCTACTCTACTGCTCTATCCTCTACTGCTCTATCCTCTAATGCTCTATCCTCTACTGTTCTATCCTCTACTCTACTGCTCTACTCTACTGTTCTATCCTCTACTCCATCCTCTACTCTATCCTCTACTCTACTGTTCTATCCTCTACTCTACTGCCCTATTCTCTACTCTACTGTCCTATTCTCTACTCTACTGTCCTATCCTCTACTCTACTGTTCTATCCTCTACTCTACTGCCCTATTCTCTACTCTACTGTCCTATTCTCTACTCTACTGCCCTATTCTCTACTCTACTGTTCTATCCTCTACTTTACTGCTCTATCCTCTACTCTACTGTTCTATCCTCTACTCTACTGTTCTATCCTCTACTCTACTGTTCTATCCTCTACTCTAATGTCCTATCCTCTACTCTACTGTTCTATCCTCTACTCTACTGCTCTATCCTCTACTTTACTGCTCTATCCTCTACTCTACTGTTCTATCCTCTACTCTACTGTCCTATCCTCTACTCTACTGTTCTATCCTCTACTCTACTGCCCTATCCTCTACTCTACTGTTCTATCCTCTACTCTACTGCCCTATTCTCTACTCTACTGTCCTATTCTCTACTCTACTGTCCTATCCTCTACTCTACTGTTCTATCCTCTACTCTACTGCTCTATCCTCTACTTTACTGCTCTATCCTCTACTGCTCTATCTACTGTTCTATCCTCTACTCTACTGCCCTATTCTCTACTCTACTGTCCTATTCTCTACTCTACTGTCCTATCCTCTACTCTACTGTTCTATCCTCTACTCTACTGCCCTATTCTCTACTCTACTGTCCTATCCTCTACTCACTGTCCTATCCTCTACTCTACTGTTCTATCCTCTACTCTACTGCTCTATCCTCTACTTTACTGCTCTATCCTCTACTTTACTGCTCTATCCTCTACTGCTCTATCCTCTACTGCTCTATCCTCTACTCTAGTGCTCTATCCCCTACTGCTCTACCCTACTGCTCTATCCTCTACTCTACTGCTCTATCCTCTACCCTACTGCTCTTTCCTCTACTCCATCCTCTACTCTATCCTCTACTCAAACTGTTCTATCCTCTACTCTACTGCCCTATTCTCTACTCTACTGTCCTATTCTCTACTCTACTGTCCTATTCCCTACTCTACTGTCCTATCCTCTACTCTACTGTTCTATCCTCTACTCTACTGCTCTATCCTCTACTGCTCTATCCTCTAATGCTCTATCCTCTACTGTTCTATCCTCTACTCTACTCCTCTACTCTACTGTTCTATCCTCTACTCCATCCTCTACTCTATCCTCTACTCTACTGTTCTATCCTCTACTCTACTGCCCTATTCTCTACTCTACTGTCCTATTCTCTACTCTACTGTCCTATCCTCTACTCTACTGTTCTATCCTCTACTCTACTGTTCTATCCTCTACTTTACTGCTCTATCCTCTACTCTACTGTTCTATCCTCTACTCTACTGTTCTATCCTCTACTCTACTGTTCTATCCTCTACTCTACTGTTCTATCCTCTACTCTACTGTCCTATCCTCTACTCTACTGTTCTATCCTCTACTCTACTGCTCTATCCTCTACTTTACTGCTCTATCCTCTACTCTACTGTTCTATCCTCTACTCTACTGTCCTATCCTCTACTCTACTGTTCTATCCTCTACTCTACTGCCCTATCCTCTACTCTACTGTTCTATCCTCTACTCTACTGCCCTATTCTCTACTCTACTGTCCTATTCTCTACTCTACTGTCCTATCCTCTACTCTACTGTTCTATCCTCTACTCTACTGCTCTATCCTCTACTTTACTGCTCTATCCTCTACTGCTCTATCTACTGTTCTATCCTCTACTCTACTGCCCTATTCTCTACTCTACTGTCCTATTCTCTACTCTACTGTCCTATCCTCTACTCTACTGTTCTATCCTCTACTCTACTGCTCTATCCTCTACTTTACTGCTCTATCCTCTACTGCTCTATCCTCTACTCTAGTGCTCTATCCCCTACTGCTCTACCCTACTGCTCTATCCTCTACTCTACTGCTCTATCCTCTACCCTACTGCTCTTTCCTCTACTCTAGTGCTCTATCCCCTACTGCTCTTTCCTCTACTGCTCTTTTCCTTTACTCTAGTGCTCTATCCCCTACTGCTCTACCATTCTGCTCTATCCTCTACTCTAGTGCTCTATCCTCTACTGCTCTACCCTACTGCTCTATCCTCTACTCTAGTTGCTCTATCCTCTACTGCTCTACCCTACTGCTCTATCCTCTACTCTAGTGCTCTATCCTCTGCTGCTCTACCCTACTGCTCTATCCTCTACTCTAGTGCTCTATCCTCTACTGCTCTACCCTACGGCTCTATCCTCTACTCCATCCTCTACTCTATCCTCTACTCTACTGCTCTATCCTCTACTCTAGTGCTCTATCCTCTAGTGCTCTACCCTACTGTTCTATCCTCTACTCTAGTGCTCTATCCTCTACTGCTCTACCATACTGCTCTATCCTCTACTCTAGTGCTCTATCCTCTACTGCTCTACCCTACTACTCCATCCTCTACTCTATCCTCTACTCTACTGCTCTACTCTAGTGCTCTATCCTCTACTGCTCTACCCTACTGCTCTATCCTCTACTCTAGGTGCTCTATCCTCTACTGCTCTACCCTACCGCTCTATCCTCTACTCCATCCTCTACTCTACTGCTCTATCCTCTACTCTACTGCTCTATCCTCTATTCTACTGCTCTATCCTCTACTGCTCTGTCCTCTACTGCTCTATCCTCTACTCTACTGTTCTATCCTCTACTCTACTGCTCTATCCTCTACTGCTCTATCCTCTACTCTACTGTTCTATCCTCTACCCTACTGCTCTATCCTCTACTCTAGTTGCTCTATCCTCTACTGCTCTACCCTACTGCTCTATCCTCTACTCTAGTTGCTCTATCCTCTACTGCTCTACCCTACGGCTCTATCCTCTACTCCATCCTCTACTCTATCCTCTACTCTACTGCTCTATCCTCTACTCTAGTGCTCTATCCTCTAGTGCTCTACCCTACTGTTCTATCCTCTACTCTAGTGCTCTATCCTCTACTGCTCTACCATACTGCTCTATCCTCTACTCTAGTGCTCTATCCTCTACTGCTCTACCCTACTGCTCTATCCTCTACTCTAGTGCTCTATCCTCTACTGCTCTACCCTACTACTCCATCCTCTACTCTATCCTCTACTCTACTGCTCTACTCTAGTGCTCTATCCTCTACTGCTCTACCCTACTGCTCTATCCTCTACTCTACTGTTCTGTTCTGATTTTCATGCAATGATTTTCCAGTTCCTCAGAGCTCCCCAGGTCACCCCCCTCTCGCGCTCACTTTTTAAATATGGCCCACTATATACGGAAATGGTGCCATTTGACCAGGGCCCATAGCAAATAGGGCCCACTATATAGAGAAAAGGGTGCCATTTGTGACACAACCTTAGTGCTAAGTGTCTATATCCATCACTGTTTCCTTAATGCACTTCTTCTTTTTGTTATCCTCCGATGGAATCAATCACACTGTCTGAAGAGCTGGTTTCTTACCAGCAATTATTCTGGAAGTAAGTAACAGCCTACTCAACCACATAGTCTGGTCAAAAGAAGTTCCATGTGGACACAGTCTCAGTCTGGTTGCTGGAAACAAATAAGACAAGGCAGTTTCTGATCCACGGGATACTGCTGTGGTCCCTTCCTCTCTGGCCACCAGAAGTGACATGTGTCCAGAATGGGAGCTGATGAATGAGGATTCTGCTGCTGACTGTGTCTGTCTATACCATAGAAATAAAATGACTAGAACGGGTAACGGTTGTCAATGGTTTATGATGGATGGAATGGCGGCCATATTGAGTGTAGCCATATCCAAAGCAGGAAGTAGGTCATTCAATTTGTGTAATTCTGTTGGGGAAAACCTTCAGTTCAACTGATTAGGCGGAACATAGGGAGAGAGGCTTAGTCTGTTGCTATTTTCAACCGACACACGCTAGAAGAAAATTATATGCGCATATCAATGAGTTGCGCAATGAGTTCTCCCATGCAGGATAGAAGGCTGGACCACAGTCATGTATGTGGGTGGGTGGGTGGGTGTTTTTTTCATGAGTTCAGTGGCAGACTTGAATTCATATCCACAGGCATGGAGCCAGAATCCTAGACAGCAATATGTGATGTGTGGGTTTGTGCCTGGTGGCACAGTGATGGAATGTGCAACTGATGCAGCATCAATCATTTATATACACACTAGATGACTACTGGGGGGCTGTTTTGAATCCGCCGTGCATCCATCTTGGCTCTCCCTTCCGCTGTGCATTTTTAGGGGAAAGCAATGCATTTATAAACATCTACATTTGTTTTTATTTGTTTTAATATATTATGTGAGCTCAACATAAAACTCACTGCAACAATATTTAAATACATGTCACTTCGTCCTGTTGAATGCCATTAATTCCTATGGAGTGGCAATATGGCCGTAGCATCAACAATCCAGTGGCAATATGGCCATAGCATCAACAATCCAGTGGCAATATGGCCATAGCATCAACAATCCAGTGGCAATATGGCCGTAGCATCAACAATCCAGTGGCAATATGGCCGTAGCATCAACAATCCAGTGGCAATATGGCCGTAGCATCAACAATCCAGTGGCAATATGGCCATAGCATCAACAATCCAGTGGCAATATGGCCGTAGCATCAACAATCCAGTGGCAATATGGCCATAGCATCAACAATCCAGTGGCAATATGGCCATAGCATCAACAATCCAGTGGCAATATGGCCATAGCATCAACAATCCAGTGGCAATATGGCCATAGCATCAACAATCCAGTGGCAATATGGCCATAGCATCAACAATCCAGTGGCAATATGGCCATAGCATCAACAATCCAGTGGCAATATGGCCGTAGCATCAACAATCCAGTGGCAATATGGCCGTAGCATCAACAATCCAGGGTTTATTGAATCATTATCCAAAATGTGCGTGGATTTGTGTGTGTGTATGTGTTTTTTCCATTCGATGACAGACAGATGTGACGGATTTGCTCTTTCTCCCTCTTTCTCTCTCTCTTTCCCTCTCCCTCTCCCTCTCCCTCACAGTACCACTGTGGAAGTGAAACTGAAAATTCACTGATTGTTTCTGAGAGAGAGAATAGAGGTCAGTGTGTGACTTTGAGAGTTCAGAGGGGTGATGGGAGCAATGTGAGGCAACAGGGTGGCATTAGAGGGGCAAAACAGCATCAGTGAGAGTTCATTGTGCACCATACACACAGCACCACACACACAGCACCATACACACACAGCACCATACACGCACAGCACCATACGCACAGCACCATACGCACAGCACCACACACACACACACAGCAC
The DNA here is from genome assembly GCF_034236695.1 of Oncorhynchus nerka. Lineage (NCBI taxonomy): Eukaryota > Metazoa > Chordata > Actinopteri > Salmoniformes > Salmonidae > Oncorhynchus > Oncorhynchus nerka. The sequence continues at coordinate 81,656,200 of NC_088402.1, forward strand.
CACACACACACACACAGCACCACACACACACACACAGCACCACACACACAGCACCACATTCACAGCACCATACTCACAGCACCATACACACAGCACCATACTCACAGCACCACACACACACACACACAGCACACACACAGCGCCACACACACAGCACCATACTCACAGCACCACAAACACACAGCACCATACACACAGCACCATACTCACAGCACCACAAACACACAGCACCATACACACAGCACCTCCACTGTTTGTCACAGAGCACAGCTTCACATCACACCACAGTGACATGAAGATAACCATTGATGACCATTAGGTCTGTGATGATACCGGTACCGTGATGATACCGGTACCGTGATGATACCAGTACAGTGATGATACCGGTACCGTGATGATACGGTACCGGTTCCATCTACGTAACATTGCAAAAATCAGAAACTTTCTGTCCAAAAATGATGCAGAAAAATTAATCCATGCTTTTGTCACTTCTAGGTTAGACTACTGCAATGCTCTATTTTCCGGCTACCCGGATAAAGCACTAAATAAACTTCAGTTAGTGCTGAATACGGCTGCTAGAATCCTGACTAGAACCAAAAAATTTGATCATATTACTCCAGTGCTAGCCTCTCTACACTGGCTTCCTGTCAAAGCAAGGGCTGATTTCAAGGTTTTACTGCTAACCTACAAAGCATTACATGGGCTTGCTCCTACCTATCTCTCTGATTTGGTCCTGCCGTACATACCTACACGTACGCTACGGTCACAAGACGCAGGCCTCCTAATTGTCCCTAGAATTTCTAAGCAAACAGCTGGAGGCAGGGCTTTCTCCTATAGAGCTCCATTTTTATGGAACGGTCTGCCTACCCATGTCAGAGACGCAAACTCGGTCTCAACCTTTAAGTCTTTACTGAAGACTCATCTCTTCAGTGGGTCATATGATTGAGTGTAGTCTGGCCCAGGAGTGGGAAGGTGAACGGAAAGGCTCTGGAGCAACGAACCGCCCTTGCTGTCTCTGCCTGGCCGATTCCCCTCTTTCCACTGGGATTCTCTGCCTCTACCCTGTTACGGGGCTGAGTCACTGGCTTACTGGGGCTCTCTCATGCCGTCCCTGGGGGTGCGTCACCTGGGTGGGTTGATTCACTGTTGTGGTCGGCCTGTCTGGGTTGGCGCCCCCTTGGGTTGTGCCGTGGCGGAGATCTTTGTGGGCTATACTCGGCCTTGTCTCAGGATGGTAAGTTGGTGGTTGAAGATATCCCTCTAGTGGTGTGGGGGCTGTGCTTTGGCAAAGTGGGTGGGGTTATATCCTTCCTGTTTGGCCCTGTCCGGGGGTGTCCTCGGATGGGGCCACAGTGTCTCCTGACCCCTCCTGTCTCAGCCTCCAGTATTTATGCTGCATTAGTTTATGTGTCGGGGGGCTAGGGTCAGTTTGTTATATCTGGAGTACTTCTCCTGTCCTATTCGGTGTCCTGTGTGAATCTAAGTGTGCGTTCTCTAATTCTCTCCTTCTCTCTTTCTTTCTCTCTCTCGGAGGACCTGAGCCCTAGGACCATGCCCCAGGACTACCTGACATGATGACTCCTTGCTGTCCCCAGTCCACCTGGCCATGCTGCTGCTCCAGTTTCAACTGGCCTGGGCCCTAGGACCATGTCCCAGGACTACCTGACATGATGACTCCTTGCTGTCCCCAGTCCACCTGGCCATGCTGCTGCTCCAGACCTGAGCCCTAGGACCGTGCCCCAGGACTACCTGACATGATGACTCCTTGCTGTCCCCAGTCCACCTGACTGTGCTGCTGCTCCAGTTTCAACTGTTCTGCCTTATTATTATTCGACCATGCTGGTCATTTATGAACATTTTAACATCTTGGTCATGTTCTGTTATAATCTCTACCCGGCACAGCCAGAAGAGGACTGGCCACCCCACATAGCCTGGTTCCTCTCTAGGTTTCTTCCTAGGTTTTGGCCTTTCTAGGGAGTTTTTCCAAGCCACCGTGCTTTTACACCTGCATTGTTTGCTGTTTGGGGTTTTAGGCTGGGTTTCTGTACAGCACTTTGAGATATCAGCTGATGTACGAAGGGCTATATAAATAAATTTGATTTGATTTGATTTGATGATACCAGTACAGTGATGATACCGGTACTGTGATGATACCAGTACCGTGATGATACCAGTTCTCTACAGACTCAGAGGTGTTCTCTACAGACTCAGAGGTGTTTTCTACAGACTCAGATGTGTTCTCTACAGACTCCGAGGTGTTCTCTACAGACTCCGAGGTGTTCTCCACAGACTCCGAGGTGTTCTCTACAGACCCCCGAGGTGTTCTCTACAGACTCCGAAGTGTTCTCTACAGACTCAGAGGTGTTGTCTACAGACTCAGAGGTGTTGTCTACAGACTCAGAGGTGTTGTCTACAGACTCAGTGGTGTTCTCTACAGACTTAGAGGTGTTCTTTACAGACTCTGAGCTGTTCTCTACAGACTCAGATGTGTTATCTACAACTCCAAGGTGTTCTCTACAGACTCCAAGGTGTTCTCTACAACTCCAAGGTGTTCTCTACAGACTCCGAGGTGTTCTCTACAGACTCCGAGGTGTTCTCTACAGACTCAGAGGTGTTCTGTACAGACTCTGAGCTGTTCTCTACAGACTCAGATGTGTTCTCTACAACTCCCCGGTGTTCTCTACAACTCCAAGGTGTTCTCTACAGACTCAGAGGTGTTCTCTACAGACTCCGAGGTGTTCTCTACAGACTCAGAGGTGTTCTCTACAGACTCCGAGGTGTTCTCTACAGACTCCAAGGTGTTCTTTGCAACTCAGCGGTGTTCTCTACAGACTCAGAGGTGTTCTCTACAGACTCAAAGGTGTTCTCTACAGACTCAGAGGTGTTCTCTACAGACTCAAAGGTGTTCTCTACAGACTCAGAGGTGTTCTTTACAGACTCAGAGGTGTTCTCTACAGACTCAGAGGTGTTCTCTACAGACTAAGAGGTGTTCTTTACAGACTCAGAGGTGTTCTTTACAGACTCAGAGGTGTTCTCTACAGACTAAGAGGTGTTCTTTACAGACTCAGAGGTGTTCTTTACAGGCTCAGAGGTGTTCTCTACAGACTCAGAGGTGTTCTCTACAGACTCAGTGGTGTTCTTTGCAACTCAGAGGTGTTCTGTACAGACTCAGTGGTGTTCTCTACAGACTCAGAGGTGTTCTCTACAGACTCAAAGGTGTTCTCTACAGACTCAGAGGTGTTCTCTACAGACTCAAAGGTGTTCTCTACAGACTCAAAGGTGTTCTCTACAGACTCAGAGGTGTTCTTTACAGACTCAGAGGTGTTCTCTACAGACTCAGAGGTGTTCTCTACAGACTAAGAGGTGTTCTTTACAGACTCAGAGGTGTTCTTTACAGACTCAGAGGTGTTCTCTACAGACTAAGAGGTGTTCTTTACAGACTCAGAGGTGTTCTTTACAGACTCAGAGGTGTTCTCTACAGACTCAGAGGTGTTCTCTACGGACTCAGTGGTGTTCTTTGCAACTCAGAGGTGTTCTGTACAGACTCAGTGGTGTTCTCTACAGACTCAGAGGTGTTCTCTACAGACTCTGAGCTGTTCTCTACAGACTCAAAGGTGTTCTCTACAGACTCAAAGGTGTTCTTTACAGACTCAGAGGTGTTCTCTACAGACTCAGAGGTGTTCTCTACAGACTAAGAGGTGTTCTTTACAGACTCAGAGGTGTTCTTTACAGACTCAGAGGTGTTCTCTACAGACTCAGTGGTGTTCTTTGCAACTCAGAGGTGTTCTCTACAGACTCAGTGGTGTTCTCTACAGACTCAGAGGTGTTCTCTACAGACTCTGAGCTGTTCTCTACAGACTCAGATGTGTTCTCTACAACTCCATGGTGTTCTCTACAACTCCAAGGTGTTCTCTACAACTCCAAGGTGTTCTCTACAGACTCAGAGGTGTTCTCTACAGACTCAGTGGTGTTCTCTACAGACTCAGAGATGTTCTCTACAGACTCAGAGGTGTTCTTTACAGACTCAGAGGTGTTCTCTACAGACTCAGTGGTGTTCTTTGCAACTCAGAGGTGTTCTCTACAGACTCAGTGGTGTTCTTTGCAACTCAGAGGTGTTCTCTACAGACTCAGAGGTGTTCTCTACAGACTCAGTGGTGTTCTCTACAGACTCAGAGGTGTTCTCTACAGACTCAGAGGTGTTCTCTACAGACTCAGATGTGTTCTCTACAACTCCGCGGTGTTCTCTACAACTCCAAGGTGTTCTCTACAGACTCAGAGGTGTTCTCTACAGACTCAGTGGTGTTCTTTACAGACTCAGAGGTGTTCTTTACAGACTCAGAGGTGTTCTCTACAGACTCAGAGGTGTTCTCTACAGACTCAGTGGTGTTCTTTGCAACTCAGAGGTGTTCTCTACAGACTCAGTGGTGTTCTCTACAGACTCAGAGGTGTTCTCTACAGACTCTGAGCTGTTCTCTACAGACTCAGATGTGTTCTCTACAACTCCACGGTGTTCTCTACAACTCCAAGGTGTTCTCTACAGACTCAGAGGTGTTCTCTACAGACTCAGTGGTGTTCTCTACAGACTCAGAGGTGTTCTTTACAGACTCTGAGCTGTTCTCTACAGACTCAGATGTGTTCTCTACAACTCCATGGTGTTCTCTACAACTCCAAGGTGTTCTCTACAGACTCAGAGATGTTCTCTACAGACTCAGAAGTGTTCTCTACAGACTCAGTGGTGTTCTTTGCAACTCAGAGGTGTTCTCTACAGACTCAGAGGTGTTCTCTACAGACTCAGTGGTGTTCTCTACAGACTCAGAGGTGTTCTCTACAGACTCAGAGGTGTTCTCTACAGACTCAGATGTGTTCTCTACAACTCCACGGTGTTCTCTACAGACTCAGAGGTGTTCTCTACAGACTCAGAGGTGTTCTCTACAGACTCAGAGGTGTTCTCTAAAGACTCAGAGGTGTTCTTTGCAACTCAGAGGTGTTCTCTACAGACTCAGCGGTGTTCTCTACAGACTCAGAGGTGTTCTCTACAGACTCAGAGGTGTTCTCTACAGACTCAGAGGTGTTCTCTACAGACTCAAAGGTGTTCTCTACAGACTCAGAGGTGTTCTCTACAGACTCAGCGGTGTTCTCTACAGACTCAGAGGTGTTCTCTACAGACTCAGAGGTGTTCTCTACAGACTAAGAGGTGTTCTTTACAGACTCAGAGGTGTTCTCTACAGACTCAGTGGTGTTCTTTGCAACTCAGAGGTGTTCTCTACAGACTCAGTGGTGTTCTCTACAGACTCAGATGTGTTCTCTACAGACTCAGAGGTGTTCTCTACAGACTCAGATGTGTTCTCTACAACTCCATGGTGTTCTCTACAACTCCAAGGTGTTCTCTACAACTCCAAGGTGTTCTCTACAGACTCAGAGGTGTTCTCTACAGACTCAGAGGTGTTCTCTACAGACTCAGAGGTGTTCTTTGCAACTCAGAGGTGTTCTCTACAGACTCAGTGGTGTTCTCTGCAACTCAGAGGTGTTCTCTATAGACTCAGAGGTGTTCTCTACAGACTCAAAGGTGTTCTCTACAGACTCAAAGGTGTTCTCTACAGAATCAGAGGTGTTCTTTACAGACTCAAAGGTGTTCTCTACAGACTCAAAGGTGTTCTCTACAGACTCAGAGGTGTTCTCTACAGACTAAGAGGTGTTCTTTACAGACTCAGAGGTGTTCTCTACAGACTCAGAGGTGTTCTCTACAGACTCAGTGGTGTTCTTTGCAACTCAGAGGTGTTCTCTACAGACTCAAAGGTGTTCTCTACAGACTCAGAGGTGTTCTCTACAGACTCAGAGGTGTTCTTTACAGACTCTGAGCTGTTCTCTACAGACTCAGATGTGTTCTCTACAACTCCATGGTGTTCTCTACAACTCCAAGGTGTTCTTTACAGACTCAAAGGTGTTCTCTACAGACTCAGAGGTGTTCTCTACAGACACAGAGGTGTTCTTTACAGACTCAGAGGTGTTCTCTACAGACTCAGAGGTGTTCTCTACAGACTCAGTGGTGTTCTTTGCAACTCCACGGTGTTCTCTACAACTCCAAGGTGTTCTCTACAGACTCAGAGGTGTTCTCTACAGACTCCGAGGTGTTCTCTACAGACTCAGAGGTGTTCTCTACAGACTCAGAGGTGTTCTTTGCAACTCAGAGGTGTTCTCTACAGACTCAGAGGTGTTCTCTACAGACTCAAAGGTGTTCTCTACAGACTCAAAGGTGTTCTCTACAGACTCAAAGGTGTTCTCTACAGACTCAGAGGTGTTCTCTACAGACTCAAAGGTGTTCTCTACAGACTCAAAGGTGTTCTCTACAGACTCAGAGGTGTTCTCTACAGACTCAGAGGTGTTCTCTACAGACTCAGAGGTGTTCTCTACAGACTCAGATGTGTTCTCTACAACTCCATGGTGTTCTCTACAACTCCAAGGTGTTCTCTACAGACTCAGAGGTGTTCTCTACAGACTCAGAGGTGTTCTCTACAGACTAAGAGGTGTTCTTTACAGACTCAAAGGTGTTCTCTACAGACTCAGAGGTGTTCTCTACAGACTCAGCGGTGTTCTCTACAGACTCAGAGGTGTTCTCTACAGACTCAGAGGTGTTCTCTACAGACTAAGAGGTGTTCTTTACAGACTCAGAGGTGTTCTCTACAGACTCAGTGGTGTTCTTTGCAACTCAGAGGTGTTCTCTACAGACTCAGTGGTGTTCTCTACAGACTCAGATGTGTTCTCTACAGACTCAGAGGTGTTCTCTACAGACTCAGATGTGTTCTCTACAACTCCATGGTGTTCTCTACAACTCCAAGGTGTTCTCTACAACTCCAAGGTGTTCTCTACAGACTCAGAGGTGTTCTCTACAGACTCAGAGGTGTTCTCTACAGACTCAGAGGTGTTCTTTGCAGAATCAGAGGTGTTCTTTACAGACTCAAAGGTGTTCTCTACAGACTCAAAGGTGTTCTCTACAGACTCAGAGGTGTTCTCTACAGACTCAGTGGTGTTCTCTGCAACTCAGAGGTGTTCTCTATAGACTCAGAGGTGTTCTCTACAGACTCAAAGGTGTTCTCTACAGACTCAAAGGTGTTCTCTACAGAATCAGAGGTGTTCTTTACAGACTCAAAGGTGTTCTCTACAGACTCAAAGGTGTTCTCTACAGACTCAGAGGTGTTCTTTACAGACTCAGAGTTGTTCTCTACAGACTCAGAGGTGTTCTCTACAGACTAAGAGGTGTTCTTTACAGACTCAGAGGTGTTCTCTACAGACTCAGAGGTGTTCTCTACAGACTCAGTGGTGTTCTTTGCAACTCAGAGGTGTTCTCTACAGACTCAAAGGTGTTCTCTACAGACTCAGAGGTGTTCTCTACAGACTCAGAGGTGTTCTTTACAGACTCTGAGCTGTTCTCTACAGACTCAGATGTGTTCTCTACAACTCCATGGTGTTCTCTACAACTCCAAGGTGTTCTTTACAGACTCAAAGGTGTTCTCTACAGACTCAGAGGTGTTCTCTACAGACACAGAGGTGTTCTTTACAGACTCAGAGGTGTTCTCTACAGACTCAGAGGTGTTCTCTACAGACTCAGTGGTGTTCTTTGCAACTCCACGGTGTTCTCTACAACTCCAAGGTGTTCTCTACAGACTCAGAGGTGTTCTCTACAGACTCCGAGGTGTTCTCTACAGACTCAGAGGTGTTCTCTACAGACTCAGAGGTGTTCTTTGCAACTCAGAGGTGTTCTCTACAGACTCAGTGGTGTTCTTTGCAACTCAGAGGTGTTCTCTATAGACTCAGAGGTGTTCTCTACAGACTCAGAGGTGTTCTTTACAGACTCAGAGGTGTTCTTTACAGACTCTGAGCTGTTCTCTACAGACTCAGATGTGTTCTCTACAACTCCACGGTGTTCTCTACAACTCCAAGGTGTTCTCTACAGACTCAGAGGTGTTCTCTACAGACTCCGAGGTGTTCTCTACAGACTCCGAGGTGTTCTCTACAGATTCCGAGGTGTTCTCTACAGACTCAGAGGTGTTCTCTACAGACTCAGTGGTGTTCTCTGCAACTCAGAGGTGTTCTCTACAGACTCAGAGGTGTTCTCTACAGACTCAGAGGTATTCTTTACAGACTTAGAGGTGTTCTTTACAGACTCAGATGTGTTCTCTACAGACTCAGGTGTTCTCTACAGACTCAGAGGTGTTCTTTACAACTCCACGGTGTTCTCTACAACTCCAAGGTGTTCTCTACAACTCCAAGGTGTTCTCTACAGACTCAGAGGTGTTCTCTACAGACTCAGAGGTGTTCTCTACAGACTCAGTGGTGTTCTCTGCAACTCAGAGGTGTTCTCTATAGACTCAGAGGTGTTCTCTACAGACTCAAAGGTGTTCTCTACAGACTCAAAGGTGTTCTCTACAGACTCAGAGGTGTTCTCTACAGACTCAGAGGTGTTCTCTACAGACTCAGAGGTGTTCTCTACAGACTCAGATGTGTTCTCTACAACTCCATGGTGTTCTCTACAACTCCAAGGTGTTCTCTACAGACTCAGAGGTGTTCTCTACAGACTCAGAGGTGTTCTCTACAGACTCAGAGGTGTTCTTTGCAACTCAGAGGTGTTCTCTACAGACTCAGTGGTGTTCTCTGCAACTCAGAGGTGTTCTCTATAGACTCAGAGGTGTTCTCTACAGACTCAAAGGTGTTCTCTACAGACTTAAAGGTGTTCTCTACAGACTCAGAGGTGTTCTTTACAGACTCAAAGGTGTTCTCTACAGACTCAGAGGTGTTCTCTACAGACTCAGAGGTGTCTCTACAGACTCAGTGGTGTTCTTTGCAACTCAGAGGTGTTCTCTATAGACTCAGAGGTGTTCTCTACAGACTCAGAGGTGTTCTTTACAGACTCAGAGGTGTTCTTTACAGACTCTGAGCTGTTCTCTACAGACTCAGATGTGTTCTCTACAACTCCACGGTGTTCTCTACAGCTCCAAGGTGTTCTCTACAGACTCAGAGGTGTTTTCTACAGACTCAGAGGTGTTCTCTACAGACTCCGAGGTGTTCTCTACAGACTCCGAGGTGTTCTCTACAGACTCCGAGGTGTTCTCTACAGACTCAGAGGTGTTCTCTACAGACTCAGTGGTGTTCTCTGCAACTCAGAGGTGTTCTCTACAGACTCAGAGGTGTTCTCTACAGACTCAGAGGTATTCTTTACAGACTCAGAGGTGTTCTTTACAGACTCAGATGTGTTCTCTACAGACTCAGGTGTTCTCTACAGACTCAGAGGTGTTCTTTACAACTCCACGGTGTTCTCTACAACTCCAAGGTGTTCTCTACAGACTCAGAGGTGTTCTCTACAGACTCAGAGGTGTTCTTTACAGACTCAGCGGTGTTCTCTACAGACTCAGAGGTGTTCTCTACAGACTCAGTGGTGTTCTCTGCAACTCAGAGGTGTTCTCTATAGACTCAGAGGTGTTCTCTACAGACTCAAAGGTGTTCTCTACAGACTCAAAGGTGTTCTCTACAGACTCAGAGGTGTTCTCTACAGACTCAGAGGTGTTCTCTACAGACTCAGATGTGTTCTCTACAACTCCATGGTGTTCTCTACAACTCCAAGGTGTTCTCTACAGACTCAGAGGTGTTCTCTACAGACTCAGAGGTGTTCTCTACAGACTCAGAGGTGTTCTCTACAGACTCAGAGGTGTTCTTTACAGACTCAAAGGTGTTCTCTACAGACTCAGAGGTGTTCTTTACAGACTCAAAGGTGTTCTCTACAGACTCAGAGGTGTTCTCTACAGACTCAGAGGTGTTCTCTACAGACTCAGTGGTGTTCTTTGCAACTCAGAGGTGTTCTCTATAGACTCAGAGGTGTTCTCTACAGACTCAGAGGTGTTCTTTACAGACTCAGAGGTGTTCTTTACAGACTCTGAGCTGTTCTCTACAGACTCAGATGTGTTCTCTACAACTCCACGGTGTTCTCTACAGCTCCAAGGTGTTCTCTACAGACTCAGAGGTGTTTTCTACAGACTCAGAGGTGTTCTCTACAGACTCCGAGGTGTTCTCTACAGACTCCGAGGTGTTCTCTACAGACTCAGTGGTGTTCTCTACAGACTCAGAGGTGTTCTCTACAGACTCCGAGGTGTTCTCTACAGACTCCGAGGTGTTCTCTACAGACTCAGTGGTGTTCTCTACAGACTCAGAGGTGTTCTCTACAGACTCAGAGGTGTTCTCTACAGACTCAAAGGTGTTCTCTACAGACTCAGAGGTGTTCTCTACAGACTCAAAGGTGTTCTCTACAGACTCAGAGGTGTTCTCTACAGACTCAAAGGTGTTCTCTACAGACTCAAAGGTGTTCTCTACAACTCCAAGGTGTTCTTTACAGACTCTGAGCTGTTCTCTACAGACTCAGATGTGTTCTCTACAACTCCACGGTGTTCTCTACAACTCCAAGGTGTTCTCTACAGACTCAGAGGTGTTTTCTACAGACTCAGAGGTGTTCTCTACAGACTCCGAGGTGTTCTCTACAGACTCCGAGGTGTTCTCTACAGACTCCGAGGTGTTCTCTACAGACTCAGAGGTGTTCTCTACAGACTCAGAGGTATTCTTTACAGACTCAGAGGTGTTCTCTACAGACTCAAAGGTGTTCTCTACAGACTCAAAGGTGTTCTCTACAGACTCAGAGGTGTTCTCTACAGACTCAGAGGTGTTCTCTACAGACTCAGAGGTGTTCTCTCCAGACTCAGATGTGTTCTCTACAACTCCATGGTGTTCTCTACAACTCCAAGGTGTTCTCTACAGACTCAGAGGTGTTCTCTACAGACTCAGAGGTGTTCTCTACAGACTCAGAGGTGTTCTTTGCAACTCAGAGGTGTTCTCTACAGACTCAGTGGTGTTCTCTGCAACTCAGAGGTGTTCTCTATAGACTCAGAGGTGTTCTCTACAGACTCAAAGGTGTTCTCTACAGACTCAGAGGTGTTCTCTACAGACTCAGAGGTGTTCTTTACAGACTCAGAGGTGTTCTTTACAGACTCTGAGCTGTTCTCTACAGACTCAGATGTGTTCTCTACAACTCCACGGTGTTCTCTACAACTCCAAGGTGTTCTCTACAGACTCAGAGGTGTTTTCTACAGACTCAGAGGTGTTCTCTACAGACTCCGAGGTGTTCTCTACAGACTCCGAGGTGTTCTCTACAGACTCCGAGGTGTTCTCTACAGACTCAGAGGTGTTCTCTACAGACTCAGAGGTATTCTTTACAGACTCAGAGGTGTTCTTTACAGACTCAGATGTGTTCTTTACAACTCCATGGTGTTCTCTACAACTCCAAGGTGTTCTCTACAACTCCAAGGTGTTCTCTACAGACTCAGAGGTGTTCTCTACAGACTCAGTGGTGTTCTCTGCAACTCAGAGGTGTTCTCTATAGACTCAGAGGTGTTCTCTACAGACTCAAAGGTGTTCTCTACAGACTCAAAGGTGTTCTCTACAGACTCAGAGGTGTTCTTTACAGACTCAAAGGTGTTCTCTACAGACTCAGAGGTGTTCTCTACAGACTCAGAGGTGTTCTCTACAGACTCAGAGGTGTTCTCTACAGACTCAGAGGTGTTCTCTACAGACTCAGTGGTGTTCTCTGCAACTCAGAGGTGTTCTCTATAGACTCAGAGGTGTTCTCTACAGACTCAAAGGTGTTCTCTACAGACTCAGAGGTGTTCTCTACAGACTCAGAGGTGTTCTCTACAGACTCAGAGGTGTTCTCTACAGACTCCACGGTGTTCTCTACAACTCCACGGTGTTCTCTACAACTCCACGGTGTTCTCTACAACTCCAAGGTGTTCTCTACAGACTCAGAGGTGTTCTCTACAGACTCAGAGGTGTTTTCTACAGACTCAGAGGTGTTCTCTACAGACTCAGAGGTGTTCTCTAAAGACTCAGAGGTCTTCTTTGCAACTCAGAGGTGTTCTCTACAGACTCAAAGGTGTTCTCTACAGACTCAAAGGTGTTCTCTACAGACTAAGAGGTGTTCTTTACAGACTCAGAGGTGTTCTTTACAGACTCAGAGGTGTTCTCTACAGACTCAGATGTGTTCTCTACAGACTAAGAGGTGTTCTTTACAGACTCAGAGGTGTTCTTTACATACTCAGAGGTGTTCTCTACAGACTCAGAGGTGTTCTCTACAGACTCAGTGGTGTTCTTTGCAACTCAGAGGTGTTCTCTACAGACTCAGTGGTGTTCTCTACAGACTCAGAGGTGTTCTCTACAGACTCTGAGCTGTTCTCTACAGACTCAGATGTGTTATCTACAACTCCAAGGTGTTTTCTACAACTCCAAGGTGTTCTCTACAGACTCCGAGGTGTTCTCTACAGACTCCGAGGTGTTCTCTACAGACTCCGAGGTGTTCTCTACAGACTCAGAGGTGTTCTGTACAGACTCAGTGGTGTTCTCTACAGACTCAGAGGTGTTCTTTACAGACTTTGAGCTGTTCTCTACAGACTCAGATGTGTTCTCTACAACTCCACGGTGTTCTCTACAACTCCAAGGTGTTCTCTACAGACTCAGAGGTGTTCTCTACAGACTCAGAGGTGTTTTCTACAGACTCAGAGGTGTTCTCTACAGACTCAGAGGTGTTCTCTAAAGACTCAGAGGTCTTCTTTGCAACTCAGAGGTGTTCTCTACAGACTCAAAGGTGTTCTCTACAGACTCAAAGGTGTTCTCTACAGACTAAGAGGTGTTCTTTACAGACTCAGAGGTGTTCTTTACAGACTCAGAGGTGTTCTCTACAGACTCAGATGTGTTCTCTACAGACTAAGAGGTGTTCTTTACAGACTCAGAGGTGTTCTTTACATACTCAGAGGTGTTCTCTACAGACTCAGAGGTGTTCTCTACAGACTCAGTGGTGTTCTTTGCAACTCAGAGGTGTTCTCTACAGACTCAGTGGTGTTCTCTACAGACTCTGAGCTGTTCTCTACAGACTCAGATGTGTTATCTACAACTCCAAGGTGTTTTCTACAACTCCAAGGTGTTCTCTACAGACTCCGAGGTGTTCTCTACAGACTCCGAGGTGTTCTCTACAGACTCCGAGGTGTTCTCTACAGACTCAGAGGTGTTCTGTACAGACTCAGTGGTGTTCTCTACAGACTCAGAGGTGTTCTTTACAGACTTTGAGCTGTTCTCTACAGACTCAGATGTGTTCTCTACAACTCCACGGTGTTCTCTACAACTCCAAGGTGTTCTCTACAGACTCAGAGGTGTTCTCTACAGACTCAGAGGTGTTTTCTACAGACTCAGAGGTGTTCTCTACAGACTCAGAAGTGTTCTCTACAGACTCAGAGGTGTTCTCTACAGACTCAAAGGTGTTCTCTACAGACTCAGAGGTGTTCTCTACAGACTCAGAGGTGTTCTCTACAGACTCAGAGGTGTTCTTTGCAACTCAGAGGTGTTCTCTACAGACTCAGCGGTGTTCTCTACAGACTCAGAGGTGTTCTCTACAGACTCAGAGGTGTTCTCTACAGACTCAAAGGTGTTCTCTACAGACTCAGAGGTGTTCTCTACAGACTCAAAGGTGTTCTCTACAGACTCAAAGGTGTTCTCTACAGACTCAGAGGTGTTCTCTACAGACTAAGAGGTGTTCTTTACAGACTCAGAGGTGTTCTTTACAGACTCAGAGGTGTTCTCTACAGACTCAGAGGTGTTCTCTACAGACTCAGTGGTGTTCTTTGCAACTCAGAGGTGTTCTCTACAGACTCAGTGGTGTTCTCTACAGACTCAGAGGTGTTCTCTACAGACTCAGAGGTGTTCTCTACAGACTCAGAGGTGTTCTCTACAGACTCAGAGGTGTTCTTTACAGACTCTGAGCTGTTCTCTACAGACTCAGATGTGTTCTCTACAACTCCATGGTGTTCTCTACAACTCCAAGGTGTTCTCTACAGACTCAGAGGTGTTCTCTACAGACTCAGAGTACAGACTCAGAGGTGTTCTCTACAGACTCAGAGGTGTTCTCTACAGACTCAGATGTGTTCTCTACAGACTCAGTGGTGTTCTCTGCAACTCAGAGGTGTTCTCTATAGACTCAGAGGTGTTCTCTACAGACTCAAAGGTGTTCTCTACAGACTCAAAGGTGTTCTCTACAGACTCAGAGGTGTTCTCTACAGACTCAAAGGTGTTCTCTACAGACTCAGAGGTGTTCTCTACAGACTCAGAGGTGTTCTCTACAGACTCAGAGGTGTTCTCTACAGACTCAGAGGTGTTCTCTACAACTCCACGGTGTTCTCTACAACTCCACGGTGTTTTCTACAACTCCAAGGTGTTCTCTACAGACTCAGAGGTGTTCTCTACAGACTCAGAGGTGTTTTCTACAGACTCAGAGGTGTTCTCTACAGACTCAGAGGTGTTTTCTACAGACTCAGAGGTGTTCTCTACAGACTCCGAGGTGTTCTCTACAGACTCCGAGGTGTTCTCTACAGACTCAGAGGTGTTCTCTACAGACTCAGAGGTGTTCTCTAAAGACTCAGAGGTGTTCTTTGCAACTCAGAGGTGTTCTCTACAGACTCAGAGGTGTTCTCTACAGACTCAGAGGTGTTCTTTACAGACTCTGAGCTGTTCTCTACAGACTCAGATGTGTTCTCTACAACTCCATGGTGTTCTCTACAACTCCAAGGTGTTCTCTACAACTCCAAGGTGTTCTCTACAGACTCAGAGGTGTTCTCTACAGACTCAGAGTACAGACTCAGAGGTGTTCTCTACAGACTCAGAGGTGTTCTCTACAGACTCAGAGGTGTTCTCTACAGACTCAGTGGTGTTCTCTGCAACTCAGAGGTGTTCTCTATAGACTCAGAGGTGTTCTCTACAGACTCAAAGGTGTTCTCTACAGACTCAAAGGTGTTCTCTACAGACTCAGAGGTGTTCTCTACAGACTCAAAGGTGTTCTCTACAGACTCAGAGGTGTTCTCTACAGACTCAGAGGTGTTCTCTACAGACTCAGAGGTGTTCTCTACAGACTCCACGGTGTTCTCTACAACTCCACGGTGTTCTCTACAACTCCACGGTGTTTTCTACAACTCCAAGGTGTTCTCTACAGACTCAGAGGTGTTCTCTACAGACTCAGAGGTGTTTTCTACAGACTCAGAGGTGTTCTCTACAGACTCAGAGGTGTTTTCTACAGACTCAGAGGTGTTCTCTACAGACTCCGAGGTGTTCTCTACAGACTCCGAGGTGTTCTCTACAGACTCAGAGGTGTTCTCTACAGACTCAGAGGTGTTCTCTAAAGACTCAGAGGTGTTCTTTGCAACTCAGAGGTGTTCTCTACAGACTCAGAGGTGTTCTCTACAGACTCAGAGGTGTTCTCTAAAGACTCAGAGGTGTTCTTTGCAACTCAGAGGTGTTCTCTACAGACTCAGAGGTGTTCTCTACAGACTCAGAGGTGTTCTCTACAGACTCAAATGTGTTCTCTACAGACTCAGAGGTGTTCTCTACAGACTCAAAGGTGTTCTCTACAGACTCAAAGGTGTTCTCTACAGACTCAGAGGTGTTCTTTACAGACTAAGAGGTGTTCTTTACAGACTCAGAGGTGTTCTCTACAGACTCAGAGGTGTTCTCTACAGACTCAGTGGTGTTCTTTGCAACTCAGAGGTGTTCTCTACAGACTCAGTGGTGTTCTCTACAGACTCAGAGGTGTTCTCTACAGACTCTGAGCTGTTCTCTACAGACTCAGATGTGTTATCTACAACTCCAAGGTGTTTTCTACAACTCCAAGGTGTTCTCTACAGACTCCGAGGTGTTCTCTACAGACTCCGAGGTGTTCTCTACAGACTCCGAGGTGTTCTCTACAGACTCAGAGGTGTTCTGTACAGACTCAGTGGTGTTCTCTACAGACTCAGAGGTGTTCTTTACAGACTCTGAGCTGTTCTCTACAGACTCAGATGTGTTCTCTACAACTCCACGGTGTTCTCTACAACTCGAAGGTGTTCTCTACAGACTCAGAGGTGTTCTCTACAGACTCCGAGGTGTTCTCTACAGACTCCGAGGTGTTCTCTACAGACTCCGTGGTGTTCACTACAGACTCAGAGGTGTTCTCTACAGACTCAGAGGTGTTCTCTACAGACTCAAAGGTGTTCTCTACAGACTCAAAGGTGTTCTCTACAGACTAAGAGGTGTTCTTTACAGACTCAGAGGTGTTCTCTACAGACTCAGAGGTGTTCTCTACAGACTCAGTGGTGTTCTTTGCAACTCAGAGGTGTTCTCTACAGACTCAGTGGTGTTCTCTACAGACTCAGAGGTGTTCTCTACAGACTCAGAGGTGTTCTCTACAGACTCAGAGGTGTTCTCTACAGACTCAGAGGTGTTCTTTACAGACTCTGAGCTGTTCTCTACAGACTCAGATGTGTTCTCTACAACTCCATGGTGTTCTCTACAACTCCAAGGTGTTCTCTACAACTCCAAGGTGTTCTCTACAGACTCAGAGGTGTTCTCTACAGACTCAGAGTACAGACTCAGAGGTGTTCTCTACAGACTCAGAGGTGTTCTCTACAGACTCAGAGGTGTTCTCTACAGACCACAGACTCAGTGGTGTTCTCTGCAACTCAGAGGTGTTCTCTATAGACTCAGAGGTGTTCTCTACAGACTCAAAGGTGTTCTCTACAGACTCAAAGGTGTTCTCTACAGACTCAGAGGTGTTCTCTACAGACTCAAAGGTGTTCTCTACAGACTCAGAGGTGTTCTCTACAGACTCAGAGGTGTTCTCTACAGACTCAGAGGTGTTCTCTACAGACTCCACGGTGTTCTCTACAACTCCACGGTGTTCTCTACAACTCCACGGTGTTTTCTACAACTCCAAGGTGTTCTCTACAGACTCAGAGGTGTTCTCTACAGACTCAGAGGTGTTTTCTCAGACTCAGAGGTGTTCTCTACAGACTCCGAGGTGTTCTCTACAGACTCCGAGGTGTTCTCTACAGACTCCGAGGTGTTCTCTACAGACTCAGAGGTGTTCTCTACAGACTCAGAGGTGTTCTCTAAAGACTCAGAGGTGTTCTTTGCAACTCAGAGGTGTTCTCTACAGACTCAGAGGTGTTCTCTACAGACTCAAATGTGTTCTCTACAGACTCAGAGGTGTTCTCTACAGACTCAGAGGTGTTCTCTACAGACTAAGAGGTGTTCTTTACAGACTCAGAGGTGTTCTTTACAGACTCAGAGGTGTTCTCTACAGACTCAGAGGTGTTCTCTACAGACTCAGTGGTGTTCTTTGCAACTCAGAGGTGTTCTCTACAGACTCAGTGGTGTTCTCTACAGACTCTGAGCTGTTCTCTACAGACTCAGATGTGTTATCTACAACTCCAAGGTGTTTTCTACAACTCCGAGGTGTTCTCTACAGACTCCGAGGTGTTCTCTACAGACTCAGAGGTGTTCTGTACAGACTCAGTGGTGTTCTCTACAGACTCAGAGGTGTTCTTTACAGACTTTGAGCTGTTCTCTACAGACTCAGATGTGTTCTCTACAACTCCACGGTGTTCTCTACAACTCCAAGGTGTTCTCTACAGACTCAGAGGTGTTCTCTAAAGACTCAGAGGTCTTCTTTGCAACTCAGAGGTGTTCTCTACAGACTCAAAGGTGTTCTCTACAGACTCAAAGGTGTTCTCTACAGACTAAGAGGTGTTCTTTACAGACTCAGAGGTGTTCTTTACAGACTCAGAGGTGTTCTCTACAGACTCAGATGTGTTCTCTACAGACTAAGAGGTGTTCTTTACAGACTCAGAGGTGTTCTTTACATACTCAGAGGTGTTCTCTACAGACTCAGAGGTGTTCTCTACAGACTCAGTGGTGTTCTTTGCAACTCAGAGGTGTTCTCTACAGACTCAGTGGTGTTCTCTACAGACTCTGAGCTGTTCTCTACAGACTCAGATGTGTTATCTACAACTCCAAGGTGTTTTCTACAACTCCAAGGTGTTCTCTACAGACTCCGAGGTGTTCTCTACAGACTCCGAGGTGTTCTCTACAGACTCCGAGGTGTTCTCTACAGACTCAGCGGTGTTCTGTACAGACTCAGTGGTGTTCTCTACAGACTCAGAGGTGTTCTTTACAGACTTTGAGCTGTTCTCTACAGACTCAGATGTGTTCTCTACAACTCCACGGTGTTCTCTACAACTCCAAGGTGTTCTCTACAGACTCAGAGGTGTTCTCTACAGACTCAGAGGTGTTTTCTACAGACTCAGAGGTGTTCTCTACAGACTCAGAGGTGTTCTCTACAGACTCAGAGGTGTTCTCTACAGACTCAAAGGTGTTCTCTACAGACTCAGAGGTGTTCTCTACAGACTCAGAGGTGTTCTTTGCAACTCAGAGGTGTTCTCTACAGACTCAGCGGTGTTCTCTACAGACTCAGAGGTGTTCTCTACAGACTCAGAGGTGTTCTCTACAGAATCAAAGGTGTTCTCTACAGACTCAGAGGTGTTCTCTACAGACTCAAAGGTGTTCTCTACAGACTCAAAGGTGTTCTCTACAGACTCAGAGGTGTTCTCTACAGACTAAGAGGTGTTCTTTACAGACTCAGAGGTGTTCTTTACAGACTCAGAGGTGTTCTCTACAGACTCAGAGGTGTTCTCTACAGACTCAGTGGTGTTCTTTGCAACTCAGAGGTGTTCTCTACAGACTCAGTGGTGTTCTCTACAGACTCAGAGGTGTTCTCTACAGACTCAGAGGTGTTCTCTACAGACTCAGAGGTGTTCTCTACAGACTCAGAGGTGTTCTTTACAGACTCTGAGCTGTTCTCTACAGACTCAGATGTGTTCTCTACAACTCCATGGTGTTCTCTACAACTCCAAGGTGTTCTCTACAGACTCAGAGGTGTTCTCTACAGACTCAGAGTACAGACTCAGAGGTGTTCTCTACAGACTCAGAGGTGTTCTCTACAGACTCAGAGGTGTTCTCTACAGACTCCGAGGTGTTCTCTACAGACTCAGAGGTGTTCTTTACAGACTCTGAGCTGTTCTCTACAGACTCAGATGTGTTCTCTACAACTCCATGGTGTTCTCTACAACTCCAAGGTGTTCTCTACAACTCCAAGGTGTTCTCTACAGACTCAGAGGTGTTCTCTACAGACTCGGAGTACAGACTCAGAGGTGTTCTCTACAGACTCAGAGGTGTTCTCTACAGACTCAGAGGTGTTCTCTACAGACTCAGTGGTGTTCTCTGCAACTCAGAGGTGTTCTCTATAGACTCAGAGGTGTTCTCTACAGACTCAAAGGTGTTCTCTACAGACTCAAAGGTGTTCTCTACAGACTCAGAGGTGTTCTCTACAGACTCAAAGGTGTTCTCTACAGACTCAGAGGTGTTCTCTACAGACTCAGAGGTGTTCTCTACAGACTCAGAGGTGTTCTCTACAGACTCCACGGTGTTCTCTACAACTCCACGGTGTTCTCTACAACTCCACGGTGTTTTCTACAACTCCAAGGTGTTCTCTACAGACTCAGAGGTGTTCTCTACAGACTCAGAGGTGTTTTCTACAGACTCAGAGGTGTTCTCTACAGACTCAGAGGTGTTTTCTACAGACTCAGAGGTGTTCTCTACAGACTCCGAGGTGTTCTCTACAGACTCCGAGGTGTTCTCTACAGACTCAGAGGTGTTCTCTACAGACTCAGAGGTGTTCTCTAAAGACTCAGAGGTGTTCTTTGCAACTCAGAGGTGTTCTCTACAGACTCAGAGGTGTTCTCTACAGACTCAGAGGTGTTCTCTAAAGACTCAGAGGTGTTCTTTGCAACTCAGAGGTGTTCTCTACAGACTCAGAGGTGTTCTCTACAGACTCAGAGGTGTTCTCTACAGACTCAAATGTGTTCTCTACAGACTCAGAGGTGTTCTCTACAGACTCAAAGGTGTTCTCTACAGACTCAAAGGTGTTCTCTACAGACTCAGAGGTGTTCTTTACAGACTCAGAGGTGTTCTCTACAGACTCAGAGGTGTTCTCTACAGACTAAGAGGTGTTCTTTACAGACTCAGAGGTGTTCTCTACAGACTCAGAGGTGTTCTCTACAGACTCAGTGGTGTTCTCTACAGACTCAGAGGTGTTCTCTACAGACTCTGAGCTGTTCTCTACAGACTCAGATGTGTTATCTACAACTCCAAGGTGTTTTCTACAACTCCAAGGTGTTCTCTACAGACTCCGAGGTGTTCTCTACAGACTCCGAGGTGTTCTCTACAGACTCCGAGGTGTTCTCTACAGACTCAGAGGTGTTCTGTACAGACTCAGTGGTGTTCTCTACAGACTCAGAGGTGTTCTTTACAGACTCTGAGCTGTTCTCTACAGACTCAGATGTGTTCTCTACAACTCCACGGTGTTCTCTACAACTCGAAGGTGTTCTCTACAGACTCAAAGGTGTTCTCTACAGACTCCGAGGTGTTCTCTACAGACTCCGAGGTGTTCTCTACAGACTCCGTGGTGTTCTCTACAGACTCAGAGGTGTTCTCTACAGACTCAGAGGTGTTCTCTAAAGACTCAGAGGTGTTCTTTGCAACTCAGAGGTGTTCTCTACAGACTCAGCGGTGTTCTCTACAGACTCAGAGGTGTTCTCTACAGACTCAGAGGTGTTCTCTACAGACTCAAAGGTGTTCTCTACAGACTCAGAGGTGTTCTCTACAGACTCAAAGGTGTTCTCTACAGACTCAAAGGTGTTCTCTACAGACTAAGAGGTGTTCTTTACAGACTCAGAGGTGTTCTTTACAGACTCAGAGGTGTTCTCTACAGACTCAGAGGTGTTCTCTACAGACTCAGTGGTGTTCTTTACAGACTCTGAGCTGTTCTCTACAGACTCAGATGTGTTCTCTACAACTCCATGGTGTTCTCTACAACTCCAAGGTGTTCTCTACAACTCCAAGGTGTTCTCTACAGACTCAGAGGTGTTCTCTACAGACTCAGAGTACAGACTCAGAGGTGTTCTCTACAGACTCAGAGGTGTTCTCTACAGACTCAGAGGTGTTCTCTACAGACTCAGTGGTGTTCTCTGCAACTCAGAGGTGTTCTCTATAGACTCAGAGGTGTTCTCTACAGACTCAAAGGTGTTCTCTACAGACTCAAAGGTGTTCTCTACAGACTCAGAGGTGTTCTCTACAGACTCAAAGGTGTTCTCTACAGACTCAGAGGTGTTCTCTACAGACTCAGAGGTGTTCTCTACAGACTCAGAGGTGTTCTCTACAGACTCCACGGTGTTCTCTACAACTCCACGGTGTTCTCTACAACTCCACGGTGTTTTCTACAACTCCAAGGTGTTCTCTACAGACTCAGAGGTGTTCTCTACAGACTCAGAGGTGTTTTCTACAGACTCAGAGGTGTTCTCTACAGACTCCGAGGTGTTCTCTACAGACTCCGAGGTGTTCTCTACAGACTCCGAGGTGTTCTCTACAGACTCCGAGGTGTTCTCTACAGACTCAGAGGTGTTCTCTACAGACTCAGAGGTGTTCTCTAAAGACTCAGAGGTGTTCTTTGCAACTCAGAGGTGTTCTCTACAGACTCAGAGGTGTTCTCTACAGACTCAAATGTGTTCTCTACAGACTCAGAGGTGTTCTCTACAGACTCAGAGGTGTTCTCTACAGACTAAGAGGTGTTCTTTACAGACTCAGAGGTGTTCTTTACAGACTCAGAGGTGTTCTCTACAGACTCAGAGGTGTTCTCTACAGACTCAGTGGTGTTCTTTGCAACTCAGAGGTGTTCTCTACAGACTCAGTGGTGTTCTCTACAGACTCTGAGCTGTTCTCTACAGACTCAGATGTGTTATCTACAACTCCAAGGTGTTTTCTACAACTCCAAGGTGTTCTCTACAGACTCCGAGGTGTTCTCTACAGACTCCGAGGTGTTCTCTACAGACTCAGAGGTGTTCTCTACAGACTCAGAGGTGTTCTTTGCAACTCAGAGGTGTTCTCTACAGACTCAGAGGTGTTCTCTAAAGACTCAGAGGTGTTCTTTGCAACTCAGAGGTGTTCTCTACAGACTCAGAGGTGTTCTCTACAGACTAAGAGGTGTTCTTTACAGACTCAGAGGTGTTCTTTGCAACTCAGAGGTGTTCTCTACAGACTCAGAGGTGTTCTCTACAGACTCAAAGGTGTTCTCTACAGACTCAAAGGTGTTCTCTACAGACTCAGAGGTGTTCTTTGCAACTCAGAGGTGTTCTCTACAGACTCAGTGGTGTTCTCTACAGACTCTGAGCTGTTCTCTACAGACTCAGATGTGTTATCTACAACTCCAAGGTGTTTTCTACAACTCCAAGGTGTTCTCTACAGACTCCGAGGTGTTCTCTACAGACTCCGAGGTGTTCTCTACAGACTCCGAGGTGTTCTCTACAGACTCAGAGGTGTTCTGTACAGACTCAGTGGTGTTCTCTACAGACTCAGAGGTGTTCTTTACAGACTCTGAGCTGTTCTCTACAGACTCAGATGTGTTCTCTACAACTCCACGGTGTTCTCTACAACTCCAAGGTGTTCTCTGCAGACTCAGAGGTGTTCTCTACAGACTCAGAGGTGTTTTCTACAGACTCAGAGGTGTTCTCTACAGACTCAGAGGTGTTCTCTACAGACTCCGAGGTGTTCTCTACAGACTCCGAGGTGTTCTCTACAGACTCAGAGGTGTTCTCTACAGACTCAGAGGTGTTCTCTAAAGACTCAGAGGTGTTCTTTGCAACTCAGCGGTGTTCTCTACAGACTCAGAGGTGTTCTCTACAGACTCAGAGGTGTTCTCTACAGACTCAGAGGTGTTCTCTACAGACTCAAAGGTGTTCTCTACAGACTCAGAGGTGTTCTCTACAGACTCAAAGGTGTTCTCTACAGACTCAGAGGTGTTCTTTACAGACTCAGAGGTGTTCTCTACAGACTCAGAGGTGTTCTCTACAGACTCAGTGGTGTTCTTTGCAACTCAGAGGTGTTCTCTACAGACTCAGAGGTGTTCTCTACAGACTCAGTGGTGTTCTTTGCAACTCAGAGGTGTTCTCTACAGACTCAGTGGTGTTCTCTACAGACTCAGAGGTGTTCTCTACAGACTCAGAGGTGTTCTCTACAGACTCAGAGGTGTTCTCTACAGACTCAGAGGTGTTCTTTGCAACTCAGAGGTGTTCTCTACAGACTCAGTGGTGTTCTCTGCAACTCAGAGGTGTTCTCTATAGACTCAGAGGTGTTCTCTACAGACTCAAAGGTGTTCTCTACAGACTCAAAGGTGTTCTCTACAGACTCAGAGGTGTTCTTTACAGACTCAAAGGTGTTCTCTACAGACTCAGTGGTGTTCTTTGCAACTCAGAGGTGTTCTCTACAGACTCTGAGCTGTTCTCTACAGACTCAGATGTGTTCTCTACAACTCCACAGTGTTCTCTACAACTCCAAGGTGTTCTCTACAGACTCAGAGGTGTTCTCTACAGACTCCGAGGTGTTCTCTACAGACTCCGAGGTGTTCTCTACAGACTCCGAGGTGTTCTCTACAGACTCCGAGGTGTTCTCTACAGACTCAGAGGTGTTCTCTACAGACTAAGAGGTGTTCTTTACAGACTCAGAGGTGTTCTTTACAGACTCAGAGGTGTTCTCTACAGACTCAGAGGTGTTCTCTACAGACTCAGTGGTGTTCTTTGCAACTCAGAGGTGTTCTCTACAGACTCAGTGGTGTTCTCTACAGACTCAGAGGTGTTCTTTACAGACTCAGCTGTTCTCTACAGACTCAGATGTGTTCTCTACAACACCATGGTGTTCTCTACAACTCCAAGGTGTTCTCTACAACTCCAAGGTGTTCTCTACAGACTCAGAGGTGTTCTCTACAGACTCAGAGGTGTTCTCTACAACTCCAAGGTGTTCTCTACAACTCCAAGGTGTTCTCTACAGACTCAGTGGTGTTCTCTGCAACTCAGAGGTGTTCTCTATAGACTCAGAGGTGTTCTCTACAGACTCAAAGGTGTTCTCTACAGACTCAAAGGTGTTCTCTACAGACTCAGAGGTGTTCTTTACAGACTCAAAGGTGTTCTCTACAGACTCAGAGGTGTTCTCTACAGACTCAGAGGTGTTCTCTACAGACTCAGTGGTGTTCTTTGCAACTCAGAGGTGTTCTCTACAGACTCAGAGGTGTTCTCTAAAGACTCAGAGGTGTTCTTTGCAACTCAGAGGTGTTCTCTACAGACTCAGAGGTGTTCTCTACAGACTCAGAGGTGTTCTCTACAGACTCAAATGTGTTCTCTACAGACTCAGAGGTGTTCTCTACAGACTCAAAGGTGTTCTCTACAGACTCAAAGGTGTTCTCTACAGACTCAGAGGTGTTCTCTACAGACTAAGAGGTGTTCTTTACAGACTCAGAGGTGTTCTTTACAGACTCAGAGGTGTTCTCTACAGACTCAGAGGTGTTCTCTACAGACTCAGTGGTGTTCTTTGCAACTCAGAGGTGTTCTCTACAGACTCAGTGGTGTTCTCTACAGACTCTGAGCTGTTCTCTACAGACTCAGATGTGTTATCTACAACTCCAAGGTGTTTTCTACAACTCCAAGGTGTTCTCTACAGACTCCGAGGTGTTCTCTACAGACTCCGAGGTGTTCTCTACAGACTCCGAGGTGTTCTCTACAGACTCAGAGGTGTTCTGTACAGACTCAGTGGTGTTCTCTACAGACTCAGAGGTGTTCTTTAC
Source organism: Oncorhynchus nerka (assembly GCF_034236695.1). Taxonomy (NCBI): domain Eukaryota; kingdom Metazoa; phylum Chordata; class Actinopteri; order Salmoniformes; family Salmonidae; genus Oncorhynchus; species Oncorhynchus nerka. The sequence continues at coordinate 81,680,813 of NC_088402.1, forward strand.
AGACTCTGAGCTGTTCTCTACAGACTCAGATGTGTTCTCTACAACTCCACGGTGTTCTCTACAACTCCAAGGTGTTCTCTACAGACTCAGAGGTGTTCTCTACAGACTCAGAGGTGTTTTCTACAGACTCAGAGGTGTTCTCTACAGACTCCGAGGTGTTCTCTACAGACTCCGAGGTGTTCTCTACAGACTCCGAGGTGTTCTCTACAGACTCAGAGGTGTTCTCTACAGACTCAGAGGTGTTCTTTGCAACTCAGCGGTGTTCTCTACAGACTCAGAGGTGTTCTCTACAGACTCAGAGGTGTTCTCTACAGACTCAGAGGTGTTCTCTACTGACTCAAAGGTGTTCTCTACAGACTCAGAGGTGTTCTCTACAGACTCAGAGGTGTTCTCTACAGACTCTGAGGTGTTCTCTACAGACTCCGAGGTGTTCTCTACAGACTCCGAGGTGTTCTCTACAGACTCAGAGGTGTTCTGTACAGACTCAGTGGTGTTCTCTACAGACTCAGAGGTGTTCTTTACAGACTCTGAGCTGTTCTCTACAGACTCAGATGTGTTCTCTACAACTCCACGGTGTTCTCTACAACTCCAAGGTGTTCTCTACAGACTCAGAGGTGTTCTCTACAGACTCCGAGGTGTTCTCTACAGACTCCGAGGTGTTCTCTACAGACTCAGAGGTGTTCTCTACAGACTCAGAGGTGTTCTCTAAAGACTCAGAGGTGTTCTTTGCAACTCAGCGGTGTTCTCTACAGACTCAGAGGTGTTCTCTACAGACTCAGAGGTGTTCTCTACAGACTCAGAGGTGTTCTCTACAGACTCAAAGGTGTTCTCTACAGACTCAAAGGTGTTCTCTACAGACTCAAAGGTGTTCTCTACAGACTCAGAGGTGTTCTTTACAGACTCAGAGTTGTTCTCTACAGACTCAGAGGTGTTCTCTACAGACTAAGAGGTGTTCTTTACAGACTCAGAGGTGTTCTTTACAGACTCAGAGGTGTTCTCTACAGACTCAGAGGTGTTCTCTACAGACTCAGTGGTGTTCTTTGCAACTCAGAGGTGTTCTCTACAGACTCAGAGGTGTTCTCTACAGACTCAGTGGTGTTCTTTGCAACTCAGAGGTGTTCTCTACAGACTCAGTGGTGTTCTCTACAGACTCAGAGGTGTTCTCTACAGACTCAGAGGTGTTCTCTACAGACTCAGAGGTGTTCTCTACAGACTCAGAGGTGTTCTTTGCAACTCCACGGTGTTCTCTACAACTCCAAGGTGTTCTCTACAGACTCAGAGGTGTTCTCTACAGACTCAGAGGTGTTTTCTACAGACTCAGAGGTGTTCTCTACAGACTCAGAGGTGTTCTCTACAGACTCCGAGGTGTTCTCTACAGACTCCGAGGTGTTCTCTACAGACTCAGAGGTGTTCTCTACAGACTCAGAGGTGTTCTCTAAAGACTCAGAGGTGTTCTTTGCAACTCAGCGGTGTTCTCTACAGACTCAGAGGTGTTCTCTACAGACTCAGAGGTGTTCTCTACAGACTCAGAGGTGTTCTCTACAGACTCAAAGGTGTTCTCTACAGACTCAGAGGTGTTCTCTACAGACTCAAAGGTGTTCTCTACAGACTCAAAGGTGTTCTCTACAGACTCAGAGGTGTTCTTTACAGACTCAGAGGTGTTCTCTACAGACTCAGAGGTGTTCTCTACAGACTCAGTGGTCTTCTTTGCAACTCAGAGGTGTTCTCTACAGACTCAAAGGTGTTCTCTACAGACTCAGAGGTGTTCTTTACAGACTCAAAGGTGTTCTCTACAGACTCAGAGGTGTTCTCTACAGACTCAGAGGTGTTCTCTACAGACTCAGTGGTGTTCTTTGCAACTCAGAGGTGTTCTCTACAGACTCAGAGGTGTTCTCTACAGACTCAGATGTGTTCTCTACAGACTCAGAGGTGTTCTCTACAGACTCAGAGGTGTTCTCTACAGACTCAGAGGTGTTCTTTACAGACTCAGAGGTGTTCTTTACAGACTCTGAGCTGTTCTCTACAGACTCAGATGTGTTCTCTACAACTCCACGGTGTTCTCTACAAGTCCAAGGTGTTCTCTACAACTCCAAGGTGTTCTCTACAGACTCAGAGGTGTTCTCTACAGACTCAGAGGTGTTCTTTGCAACTCAGAGGTGTTCTCTACAGACTCAGTGGTGTTCTCTACAGACTCAGAGGTGTTCTTTGCAACTCAAAGGTGTTCTCTACAGACTCAAAGGTGTTCTCTACAGACTCAGAGGTGTTCTTTACAGACTCAAAGGTGTTCTCTACAGACTCAGAGGTGTTCTCTACAGACTCAAAGGTGTTCTCTACAGACTCAAAGGTGTTCTCTACAGACTCAGAGGTGTTCTCTACACACTCAGAGGTGTTCTCTACAGACTCAGAGGTGTTCTCTAAAGACTCAGAGGTGTTCTCTACAGACTCAGAGGTGTTCTCTACAGACTCAGAGGTGTTCTTTACAGACTCTGAGCTGTTCTCTACAGACTCAGATGTGTTCTCTACAACTCCATGGTGTTCTCTACAACTCCAAGGTGTTCTCTACAGACTCAGAGGTGTTTTCTACAGACTCAGAGGTGTTCTCTACAGACTCAGAGGTGTTCTCTACAGACTCAGAGGTGTTCTTTACAGACTCAGAGGTGTTCTCTACAGACTCAGGTGTTCTCTACAGACTCAAAGGTGTTCTCTACAGACTCAGTGGTGTTCTCTGCAACTCAGAGGTGTTCTCTACAGACTCAGAGGTGTTCTCTACAGACTCAGAGGTGTTCTTTACAGACTCAGAGGTGTTCTTTACAGACTCAGATGTGTTCTCTACAGACTCAGCTGTTCTCTACAGACTCAGAGGTGTTCTTTATAACTCCACGGTGTTCTCTACAACTCCAAGGTGTTCTCTACAACTCCAAGGTGTTCTCTACAGACTCAGAGGTGTTCTCTACAGACTCAGAGGTGTTCTCTACAACTCCAAGGTGTTCTCTACAGACTCCGAGGTGTTCTCTACAGACTCAGAGGTGTTCTCTACAGACTCAGATGTGTTCTCTACAACTCCAAGGTGTTCTTTACAGACTCAGAGGTGTTCTTTACAGACTCAGATGTGTTCTCTACAGACTCAGCTGTTCTCTACAGACTCAGAGGTGTTCTTTATAACTCCACGGTGTTCTCTACAACTCCAAGGTGTTCTCTACAACTCCAAGGTGTTCTCTACAGACTCAGAGGTGTTCTCTACAGACTCAGAGGTGTTCTCTACAGACTCAGAGGTGTTCTCTACAACTCCAAGGTGTTCTCTACAGACTCCGAGGTGTTCTCTAGAGACTCAGAGGTGTTCTCTACAGACTCAGAGGTGTTCTCTACAGACTCAGATGTGTTCTCTACAACTCCAAGGTGTTCTTTACAGGCTCAGATGTGTTCTTTACAGACTCTCAGAGGTGTTCTTTACAGACTCTCAGAGGTGTTCTTTACAGACTCAGAGGTGTTTTCTACAGACTCAGAGGTGTTCTCTACAGACTCAATGGTGTTCTCTACAGACTCAGAGGTGTTCTCTACAGACTCAGTGGTGTTCTTTACAGACTCAGATGTGTTCTTTACAGACTCAAAGGTGTTCTCTACAGACTCAGAGGTGTTCTTTACAGACTCAGAGGTGTTCTCTACAGACTCAGATGTGTTCTCTACACCTCCAAGGTGTTCTCTACAGACTCAGAGGTGTTCTCTACAGACTCAGAGGTGTTCTCTACAGACTCCGAGGTGTTCTCTAAAGACTCAGATGTGTTCTCTACAACTCCAAGGTGTTCTTTACAGGTTCAGAGGTGTTCTTTACAGACTCTCAGAGGTGTTCTTTACAGACTCTCAGAGGTGTTCTTTACAGACTCTCAGAGGTGTTCTTTACAGACTCAGTGGTGTTCTCTACAGACTCAGTGGTGTTCTCTACAGACTCAGAGGTGTTCTCTACAGACTCAGATGTGTTCTCTACAACTCCACGGTGTTCTCTACAACTCCAAGGTGTTCTCTACAGACTCAGAGGTGTTTTCTACAGACTCAGAGGTGTTCTCTACAGACTCCGAGGTGTTCTCTACAGACTCCGAGGTGTTCTCTACAGACTCCGAGGTGTTCTCTACAGACTCAGAGGTGTTCTCTACAGACTCAGTGGTGTTCTCTGCAACTCAGAGGTGTTCTCTACAGACTCAGAGGTGTTCTCTACAGACTCAGAGGTATTCTTTACAGACTCAGAGGTGTTCTTTACAGACTCAGATGTGTTCTCTACAGACTCAGGTGTTCTCTACAGACTCAGAGGTGTTCTTTACAACTCCACGGTGTTCTCTACAAGTCCAAGGTGTTCTCTACAACTCCAAGGTGTTCTCTACAGACTCAGAGGTGTTCTCTACAGACTCAGAGGTGTTCTTTGCAACTCAGAGGTGTTCTCTACAGACTCAGTGGTGTTCTCTACAGACTCAGAGGTGTTCTTTGCAACTCAAAGGTGTTCTCTACAGACTCAAAGGTGTTCTCTACAACTCCAAGGTGTTCTCTACAGACTCAAAGGTGTTCTCTACAGACTCAAAGGTGTTCTCTACAGACTCAGAGGTGTTCTTTACAGACTCAGAGTTGTTCTCTACAGACTCAGAGGTGTTCTCTACAGACTAAGAGGTGTTCTTTACAGACTCAGAGGTGTTCTTTACAGACTCAGAGGTGTTCTCTACAGACTCAGAGGTGTTCTCTACAGACTCAGTGGTGTTCTTTGCAACTCAGAGGTGTTCTCTACAGACTCAGAGGTGTTCTCTACAGACTCAGTGGTGTTCTTTGCAACTCAGAGGTGTTCTCTACAGACTCAGTGGTGTTCTCTACAGACTCAGAGGTGTTCTCTACAGACTCAGAGGTGTTCTCTACAGACTCAGAGGTGTCCTTTGCAACTCCACGGTGTTCTCTACAACTCCAAGGTGTTCTCTACAGACTCAGAGGTGTTCTCTACAGACTCAGAGGTGTTTTCTACAGACTCAGAGGTGTTCTCTACAGACTCAGAGGTGTTCTCTACAGACTCCGAGGTGTTCTCTACAGACTCCGAGGTGTTCTCTACAGACTCAGAGGTGTTCTCTACAGACTCAGAGGTGTTCTCTAAAGACTCAGAGGTGTTCTTTGCAACTCAGCGGTGTTCTCTACAGACTCAGAGGTGTTCTCTACAGACTCAGAGGTGTTCTCTACAGACTCAGAGGTGTTCTCTACAGACTCAAAGGTGTTCTCTGCAGACTCAGAGGTGTTCTCTACAGACTCAAAGGTGTTCTCTACAGACTCAAAGGTGTTCTCTACAGACTCAGAGGTGTTCTTTACAGACTCAGAGGTGTTCTCTACAGACTCAGAGGTGTTCTCTACAGACTCAGAGGTCTTCTTTGCAACTCAGAGGTGTTCTCTACAGACTCAAAGGTGTTCTCTACAGACTCAAAGGTGTTCTCTACAGACTCAGAGGTGTTCTTTACAGACTCAAAGGTGTTCTCTACAGTCTCAGAGGTGTTCTCTACAGACTCAGAGGTGTTCTCTACAGACTCAGTGGTGTTCTTTGCAACTCAGAGGTGTTCTCTACAGACTCAGAGGTGTTCTCTACAGACTCAGATGTGTTCTCTACAGACTCAGAGGTGTTCTCTACAGACTCAGAGGTGTTCTCTACAGACTCAGAGGTGTTCTTTACAGACTCAGAGGTGTTCTTTACAGACTCTGAGCTGTTCTCTACAGACTCAGATGTGTTCTCTACAACTCCACGGTGTTCTCTACAAGTCCAAGGTGTTCTCTACAACTCCAAGGTGTTCTCTACAGACTCAGAGGTGTTCTCTACAGACTCAGAGGTGTTCTTTGCAACTCAGAGGTGTTCTCTACAGACTCAGTGATGTTCTCTACAGACTCAGAGGTGTTCTTTACAGACTCAAAGGTTTTCTCTACAGACTCAGAGGTGTTCTCTACAGACTCAAAGGTGTTCTCTACAGACTCAAAGGTGTTCTCTACAGACTCAGAGGTGTTCTCTACACACTCAGAGGTGTTCTCTACAGACTCAGAGGTGTTCTCTAAAGACTCAGAGGTGTTCTCTACAGACTCAGAGGTGTTCTCTACAGACTCAGAGGTGTTCTTTACAGACTCTGAGCTGTTCTCTACAGACTCAGATGTGTTCTCTACAACTCCATGGTGTTCTCTACAACTCCAAGGTGTTCTCTACAGACTCAGAGGTGTTTTCTACAGACTCAGAGGTGTTCTCTACAGACTCAGAGGTGTTCTCTACAGACTCAGAGGTGTTCTTTACAGACTCAGAGGTGTTCTCTACAGACTCAGGTGTTCTCTACAGACTCAAAGGTGTTCTCTACAGACTCAGTGGTGTTCTCTGCAACTCAGAGGTGTTCTCTACAGACTCAGAGGTGTTCTCTACAGACTCAGAGGTGTTCTTTACAGACTCAGAGGTGTTCTTTACAGACTCAGATGTGTTCTCTACAGACTCAGCTGTTCTCTACAGACTCAGAGGTGTTCTTTATAACTCCACGGTGTTCTCTACAACTCCAAGGTGTTCTCTACAACTCCAAGGTGTTCTCTACAGACTCCGAGGTGTTCTCTACAGACTCAGAGGTGTTCTCTACAGACTCAGATGTGTTCTTTGCAACTCAGAGGTGTTCTCTACAGACTCAGTGATGTTCTCTACAGACTCAGAGGTGTTCTTTATAGACTCAAAGGTTTTCTCTACAGACTCAGAGGTGTTCTCTACAGACTCAAAGGTGTTCTCTACAGACTCAAAGGTGTTCTCTACAGACTCAGAGGTGTTCTCTACACACTCAGAGGTGTTCTCTACAGACTCAGAGGTGTTCTCTAAAGACTCAGAGGTGTTCTCTACAGACTCAGAGGTGTTCTCTACAGACTCAGAGGTGTTCTTTACAGACTCTGAGCTGTTCTCTACAGACTCAGATGTGTTCTCTACAACTCCATGGTGTTCTCTACAACTCCAAGGTGTTCTCTACAGACTCAGAGGTGTTTTCTACAGACTCAGAGGTGTTCTCTACAGACTCAGAGGTGTTCTCTACAGACTCAGAGGTGTTCTTTACAGACTCAGAGGTGTTCTCTACAGACTCAGGTGTTCTCTACAGACTCAAAGGTGTTCTCTACAGACTCAGTGGTGTTCTCTGCAACTCAGAGGTGTTCTCTACAGACTCAGAGGTGTTCTCTACAGACTCAGAGGTGTTCTTTACAGACTCAGAGGTGTTCTTTACAGACTCAGATGTGTTCTCTACAGACTCAGCTGTTCTCTACAGACTCAGAGGTGTTCTTTATAACTCCACGGTGTTCTCTACAACTCCAAGGTGTTCTCTACAACTCCAAGGTGTTCTCTACAGACTCAGAGGTGTTCTCTACAGACTCAGAGGTGTTCTCTACAACTCCAAGGTGTTCTCTACAGACTCCGAGGTGTTCTCTACAGACTCAGAGGTGTTCTCTACAGACTCAGATGTGTTCTCTACAACTCCAAGGTGTTCTTTACAGACTCAGAGGTGTTCTTTACAGACTCAGATGTGTTCTCTACAGACTCAGCTGTTCTCTACAGACTCAGAGGTGTTCTTTATAACTCCACGGTGTTCTCTACAACTCCAAGGTGTTCTCTACAACTCCAAGGTGTTCTCTACAGACTCAGAGGTGTTCTCTACAGACTCAGAGGTGTTCTCTACAACTCCAAGGTGTTCTCTACAGACTCCGAGGTGTTCTCTAGAGACTCAGAGGTGTTCTCTACAGACTCAGAGGTGTTCTCTACAGACTCAGATGTGTTCTCTACAGCTCCAAGGTGTTCTTTACAGGCTCAGATGTGTTCTTTACAGACTCTCAGAGGTGTTCTTTACAGACTCTCAGAGGTGTTCTTTACAGACTCAGAGGTGTTTTCTACAGACTCAGAGGTGTTCTCTACAGACTCAATGGTGTTCTCTACAGACTCAGAGGTGTTCTCTACAGACTCAGTGGTGTTCTTTACAGACTCAGATGTGTTCTTTACAGACTCAAAGGTGTTCTCTACAGACTCAGAGGTGTTCTTTACAGACTCAGAGGTGTTCTCTACAGACTCAGATGTGTTCTCTACACATCCAAGGTGTTCTCTACAGACTCAGAGGTGTTCTCTACAGACTCAGAGGTGTTCTCTACAGACTCCGAGGTGTTCTCTAAAGACTCAGATGTGTTCTCTACAACTCCAAGGTGTTCTTTACAGGTTCAGAGGTGTTCTTTACAGACTCTCAGAGGTGTTCTTTACAGACTCTCAGAGGTGTTCTTTACAGACTCTCAGAGGTGTTCTTTACAGACTCAGGGGTGTTTTCTACAGACTCAGAGGTGTTCTCTACAGACTCAGTGGTGTTCTCTACAGACTCAGAGGTGTTCTCTACAGACTCAGATGTGTTCTCTACAACTCCACGGTGTTCTCTACAACTCCAAGGTGTTCTCTACAGACTCAGAGGTGTTTTCTACAGACTCAGAGGTGTTCTCTACAGACTCCGAGGTGTTCTCTACAGACTCCGAGGTGTTCTCTACAGACTCCGAGGTGTTCTCTACAGACTCAGAGGTGTTCTCTACAGACTCAGTGGTGTTCTCTGCAACTCAGAGGTGTTCTCTACAGACTCAGAGGTGTTCTCTACAGACTCAGAGGTATTCTTTACAGACTCAGAGGTGTTCTTTACAGACTCAGATGTGTTCTCTACAGACTCAGGTGTTCTCTACAGACTCAGAGGTGTTCTTTACAACTCCACGGTGTTCTCTACAAGTCCAAGGTGTTCTCTACAACTCCAAGGTGTTCTCTACAGACTCAGAGGTGTTCTCTACAGACTCAGAGGTGTTCTTTGCAACTCAGAGGTGTTCTCTACAGACTCAGTGGTGTTCTCTACAGACTCAGAGGTGTTCTTTGCAACTCAAAGGTGTTCTCTACAGACTCAAAGGTGTTCTCTACAGACTCAGAAGTGTTCTTTACAGACTCAAAGGTGTTCTCTACAGACTCAGAGGTGTTCTCTACAGACTCAAAGGTGTTCTCTACAGACTCAAAGGTGTTCTCTACAGACTCAGAGGTGTTCTCTACACACTCAGAGGTGTTCTCTACAGACTCAGAGGTGTTCTCTACAGACTCAGAGGTGTTCTCTACAGACTCAGAGGTGTTCTTTACAGACTCTGAGCTGTTCTCTACAGACTCAGATGTGTTCTCTACAACTCCATGGTGTTCTCTACAACTCCAAGGTGTTCTCTACAGACTCAGAGGTGTTTTCTACAGACTCAGAGGTGTTCTTTACAGACTCAGAGGTGTTCTTTACAGACTCAGATGTGTTCTCTACAGACTCAGCTGTTCTCTACAGACTCAGAGGTGTTCTTTATAACTCCACGGTGTTCTCTACAACTCCAAGGTGTTCTCTACAACTCCAAGGTGTTCTCTACAGACTCAGAGGTGTTCTCTACAGACTCAGAGGTGTTCTCTACAACTCCAAGGTGTTCTCTACAGACTCCGAGGTGTTCTCTACAGACTCAGAGGTGTTCTCTACAGACTCAGAGGTGTTCTCTACAGACTCAGATGTGTTCTCTACAACTCCAAGGTGTTCTTTACAGGCTCAGAGGTGTTCTTTACAGACTCAGAGGTGTTTTCTACAGACTCAGAGGTGTTCTCTACAGACTCAGTGGTGTTCTCTACAGACTCAGAGGTGTTCTCTACAGACTCAGTGGTGTTCTTTACAGACTCAGATGTGTTCTTTACAGACTCAAAGGTGTTCTCTACAGACTCAGAGGTGTTCTTTACAGACTCAGAGGTGTTCTCTACAGACTCAGAGGTGTTCTCTACAGACTCCGAGGTGTTCTCTAAAGACTCAGATGTGTTCTCTACAACTCCAAGGTGTTCTTTACAGGTTCAGAGGTGTTCTTTACAGACTCTCAGAGGTGTTCTTTACAGACTCTCAGAGGTGTTCTTTACAGACTCAGAGGTGTTTTCTACAGACTCAGAGGTGTTCTCTACAGACTCAGTGGTGTTCTCTACAGACTCAGAGGTGTTCTCTACAGACTCAGAGGTGTTCTCTACAGACTCAGTGGTGTTCTTTACAGACTCAGTGGTGTTCTTTACAGACTCAGTGGTGTTCTCTACAGACTCAGTGGTGTTCTTTACAGACTCAGTGGTGTTCTCTGCAACTCAGAGGTGTTCTCTACAGACTCAGTGGTGTTCTCTACAGACTCAGAGGTGTTCTCTACAGACTCAGAGGTGTTCTCTACAGACTCAGAGGTGTCTTATTTTATTGCATTTTCAGAGTCTCTAGCATCCTTAGGCCCGAGGGGACTGAGTCAGGAGGCCTTGTGTAGGACAGTGCCCTGTGACATGTGCGAGATTGAGCTATTACAGCTCAAAGTGATCTGAAGCAGATCCTCCCAATGGCTCCCATTATTAGAACATGTGATGGATCCAACACAACAGACTCCAGGTTATTCACTGTGCTCTGCTCTCCCTGTTGGGACTGGAGGGGGAACCTGATCCCTGATCCCAGGCCTGTGTCTACTTATACCTCTGCTGATATCAAAGACTTGTAGCTTGACAAAGAAAGAAGGTACAAAAGCGAATTCGGTCGGCGCTTCGTTTGACAAAGTCAAAGGCAGTGACGTCCTTTCATCATAACGGTGCTGTGAGGCTTTCCTCTAACTGGGATTGATGGGGAGTGTTCTGTTCTGTACTTTGTGACATGTGAGTCCCAAATGGCACCTTATTCCCTTCATGGTGCACTATATAGGGAAGAGGGTGCCATTTGGGACACAATCAAGGACTCTCTAGAGGTCGGTAGGACATGCCTTTTCAACAGCACAGGGTCGGACAAACACACAGGGTCGGACAAACACACACAGGCACGGACACACAGGCAAGGACAAACACACATAGGCACGAACACATATGCACGGACACACAGGCACGGACAAACACACACAGGCACGGACACACAGGCAAGGACACACAGGCACGGACAGACACACACAGGCACGAACACACATGCAAAGACACACAGGCACGAACACACAGGCACGGACACACAGGCACGGACAAACAGGCACGGACACACAGGCACGGACAAACACACACACACACAGGCACGAACACACAGGCACGGACACACAGGCACCAACACACAGGCACGGACACACAGGCACGGACAGACACACACACACAGGCACGGACAAACACCAAGGCACGGACAGACACACACAGGCACGAACACACATGCAAAGACACACAGGCACGGACTCACACACACACACATGGGTGTGGACGAATACACGCACACACAGGCGCAGACACACACACAGGCGCAGACACACACACAGGCGCAGACACACACACAGGCGCAGACACACACACAGGCGCAGACACACACACCCCTATTTGCTTTTCTTTCCCCAATGTGACCTTTATCTGTCTTGAGTACTGATGCCCACTGGGCTGCTGATGTTCTTTCAGGGAACAAAATATGTGTGTGTGTATGTGTGTGATGCTGGCGCCTTAAGGGTCAATTTTACACTTTACCATTTCTAGTTTAAGGAGAGGAGGGAGGGAGTGAGGGAGGGGGGGGTCAGGAGGGGAGGGAGGTGACAGGAAGGGGAGGGAAGGAGGAAGGGAGGAGGGCGACACATGCAGGCTCACAAATATAGGAAGAAGCACACAAACTGTCTCCCTCGTCTCGTGGCTAATGAAGATTTGTGGCGGTGGCTGTGTGGTGATTATTTGTCTAGGGTTGCCTCAGACACAGTAAGCTCTGCCAACAAAATGAATAAATACCATCTCTCAAATTTATACAAGCCGTCACAGGTGGAACTAAAGCCCAGAGAACAGAATGTTGCATGCTGCTGATAGCAGATATTATCACATTGGTTTAGAACTCTGCATTGTCGAGACGCACTTCTGTGGTTTGACCTACAGAGATCCTTTAAATTAGTGTTATATTTGTCATTCTACGCTTCTAACTCCATCACAGGACACAATGCTTACTACTAACAACACAACAACCCACAAAATCACATTTAGACACTCTTATCCAGAGCAACTTACAGGAGCAATTAGGGTTAAGTGCCTTGCTCAAGGGCACATCAACAGATTTCTCACCTAGTCGGCTCAAACCAGTGACCTCTCGGTGACCGGCACAAAGCTCCTAACCTGCCTCCCCAGTGAAGAGAACGTGATGTGAAGATAAGTCACTGATGTTTATATGTGGTTATTTCTGTTTGTTGGACCAAATCACTGATCCTTCCTCTCTCTATGTTCATGTTATAGTAATAGCCGTTTCTCTGTCTCTGTCTCGCTCTCTCTTTCTGGTTCTCTCTCTCTGCCTCTCTTTCGGGTTCTCTCTCTCTCTCAATTCAATTTCTACTTGTGTTGCTGTCCTGGGGCTCTGTGGGGTCTGTTTGTGTTTGTGAACAGAGTCCCAGGACCAGCTTACTTAGGGGACTCTTCTCCAGGTTCATCTCTCTGTAGGTGATGGCTTTGTTATGGAAGGGTTGTGAATAATTTCCTTTTAGGTGGTTGTAGAATTGAACGGCTCATTTCTGGATTTTGATAATTAGCGGGTTTTGGCCTAATTCTGCTCTGCATGCATTATTTGGTGTATTACATTGTACACAGAGGATATTTTTACAGAATTCTGCATGCAGTCTCAATTTGGTGTTTGTCCCATTTTGTGAATTCTGGGTTGGTGAGCGGACCCTCCCCCTCTCTCTCTGGTTGTTTCTGTCTGTCTGTCTGTCTGTCTCTCTGGTTGTTTCTGTCTGTCTGTCTGTCTGTCTCTCTGGTTCTCTCTGTCTGTCTGTCTGTCTGTCTCTCTGGTTCTCTCTGTCTCTGTCTGACTCTCTCTTTCTCTTTGGCTCTCTCTCTCTCGCTCTCTCTCTCGTTCTCTCTCTCTCTCTCACTCTCTCTCGCTCTCTCTTGCTCTCTCTCACTCTCTCTCTCACTCTCTCTCTCGCTCTCTCACTCTCTCGCTCTCTCTCTTTGTTTTGAAAACCGTTAAAAGCCACTGTCTGCATTTCAATGGGGTACGGGTGTGTGTGCAACAGTTCATTCAAGCGTAAAGACCATTACAGACCAGAGAGAGAGATTGCATTAGAAGAGGCTGATCGACACAGAATAATGTTTCCCATGCCAATACAATCCTTTGAATTTAATTGAATAAGAATTTGACCAATACACAGTTTCACTACTCTATCCTTATAAGATCTCTGCAAATAGCAAAGACCCACCATTGATTAACACAACAAAACAATTAATTGGCCTATTAATATCAAGTACTCATTGTTTTCCTATTAATAAAGCACTCTGAACTGATAATAACCACTCTTAGATAGTGCAGAGATCGACAGTAGTACTTCATCTTCTATGATGATGTAACATCACAACATTCTAAAACCATTTTGATGATGGTGAAATTAGTTGAGGTGAATGGCCCTTTATTCAAGCACTCATACTCTTCACAGTGACGAACAGAGTAATTGTACTTTGATCATAATGTAAAACAAAACCTTATATGATAATGGTGAGAATGAGGACATTAGTTCAGTTGAATACTGTACAGTAGGTTCATCTTGAGCTACCACAACACCACAGTGTCCCTTACAGCCTTCTGATCCACACCACTCTCTGACGCCCAAACCTCCCCCTCCCCCCAGGCAGAGGTAGGGCAGTAGTGCACACAAAATACCAAAAAAGAGATAAAAGTAACAAATCATTAAAGAGCAGCAGTAAAATAACAATAGTGAGGCTATATATATTATTCTGACCGATGAAAAACATCCTCACAGTGAAGCATGATGGTGGCAGAATCATGCTGTGGGGATGGTGTTCTCGGGTGATGAGAGGTGTTGGGTTTGTGCCAGACATAGCGTTTTCCGTGATGGCCAAAAAGCTGCATTTTATTCTTATCTGACCAGAGTAAGTTCTTCCATATGTTTGGGGAGTGTCCCACTTTAAGCGATGGCTTTTTTCTGGCCACTCTTCCATAAAGCCCAGTTCTGTGGAGTGCAAGGTTTAAAGTGGTCCTATGGACAGATACTCCAATCTCCGCTGTGGAGCTTTGCAGCTCATTCAGGGTTTTCTTTGGTCTCTTTGTTGCCTCTCTGATTAATGCCCTCCTTGCCTGGTCCATGAGTTTTGGTGGGCGGCCCTCTCTTGGCAGGTTTTTTATAATGGATTTAATAGTGTTCCGTGGGATGTTCAAAGTTTCTGATGTTTTTTAATAACCCAACCCTGATCTGTACCTCTCCACAACTTTGTCCCTGAACTGTTTGGCGAGCTCCTTTGGTCTTCATGGTGCCACTTGCTTGGTGGTGCCCCTTGCTTAGTGGTGTTGTAGACTCTGGGACCTTTCAGAACAGGTATATATATACGGAGATCATGTGACACTTAGATTGCACACAGGTGGACTTTATTGAATTAATTATGTGACTTCTGAAGGTAATTGGTTGCACCAGATCTTATTTAGGGGCTTCATAGCAAAGGTGGTGAATACATATGGATGCACTACTTTTCCGTTATTTGTTTTTTAGAATTTTTTTCAACAAGTCATTTTTAAAATTTCACTTCACCAATTTGGACTATTTTGTGTATGTCTGTCAAATGAAATCCAAATAAAAATTTATTTAAATTACAGGTTGTAATGCAACAAAATAGGAAAAATGGCAAGGGGGGTGAATACTTTTGCTAGGCACTGTAACCCCTTTTCTGTATCCCACCAGATGTGGAGCAGATGGCTATTGACTGGCACTCTATGTGTCTCTAATATGGTCATACATTTGGCTGGAGGTTGGGAAGTGCAGCTCAATTGCCACCTCATTTTGTGGGCAGTGTGCACATAGCCTGTCTTCTCTTGAGAGCCAGATCTATCTGTCTGTACAGAGACAAAGCTTTCCTTAAGTTTGGGTCAGTCACAGTGGTCAGGTATTCTGCCACTATTTACTGTCAGTTTAGTGCCAGTAGCATTCTAGTTTGCTCTGTTTTTGTGTTAATTCTTTACAATGTGTCAAGTAATTCTCTTTTTATTTTCTCATGATTTGGTTGGGTCTAATTGTGCTGCTGTTCTGGGGCTCTGGTTGTGTTTGTGAACAGAGCCCCAGGACCAGCTTGCTTAGGGGACTCTTCTCCAGGTTCATCTCTCTGTAGGTGATGGCTTTGTTATGGAAGGTTCGGGAATCGCTTCCTTTTTGGTGGTTGTAGAATTGTAGACTCTTTTCTGGAATTTTATCATTTGCAGGAATCGGCCTAATTGTGCTCTCCGTGCATTATTCGGTGTTTTATGTTGCTTATATTTGCAGAATTCTGCATTCAGAGTCTCAATTTAGTGTTTGTCCAATTTTGTGAATTCTGGGTTGGTGAGCAGACCCCAGACCTCACAACCATAAAGGGTAATGGGTTCTATAACTGATTCAAGTCTTTTTTTGCCAGATCCTAATTGGTAGTTTGAATGTTATGTTCCTTTTGAAGGCGTAGAAGGTCCTTCTTGCCTTGTCTCTCAGATAGTTCACAGCTTTGTGGATGTCACCTGTGGCGCTGATGTTTATGCCGAGGTACGTATAGTGTTTTGTGTGCTCTAGGGCAACGGTGTCTAGATGGAAGTTGTATTTGTGGTCCTGGCAACTGGCTCTCCTTGGTTGGGGACAGAAGCACCAGATCATCAGTAGACATTTGACCTCAGATTCTAGTAGGGTGAGGCTGGGTGCTGCAGACCGTTCTAGTGTCCTCACCAATTCGTTGATATATAGTGGGGCAAAAAAGTATTTAGTCAGCCACCAATTGTGCAAGTTCTCCCACTTAAAAAGATGAGGCCTGTAATTTTCATCATAGGTACACTTCAACTATGACAGACAAAATGAGAAAAAAAATCCAGAAAATCACATTGTAGGATTTTTAATTTATTCATTTGTAAATTATTGTGGAAAATAAGCCCCAGCCTCATCCTCATCCTCAGCTCCCAGCCCCTGCCTCAGCACCAGACTCAGCTCCAGCCACAATCCCAGCCCCTGCCTCAGCCCTGACCCCAAGCATTAGGGATGTGGCTTTGAGTTGGCGCTCTGGGTTTAATGGCACCACAGCTGCTGCAGTACTTCCAGACACAACATGATCTGATGCTCAGAGCAATGTCCCCATTCACTTAATGGGAGTGATACATACGGGCTGTATCACGATTCCCAACCCACACTCCCCTCCGGTCCAAAAGGGAGAGTATACAGTATGTATGTATGGATGAGGCAACACTGAAGAAATTCCCCACAGCCATAAGAAAAGGTCAGGCTGAGTAACAGATTCTGTAGAGATCCTTCTTATAACAGGAGTGTTTCAGTGGTAGTGTTCACATCACATCCTCTATGTTGCACACATGAAGCTACAATGGAGTCAGGGTTAGAGTAGGGAGAAAGCATATCTCCCTGGAGAGATTGACCCTCTGTCTCTACCTTCCCTCCTCTCCTCCCTCAATCTCTCTACCCCCTCTATCGTTCCTACCCTCAGTTTCCCTCCTCCCCCTTCTCTGTCCCACTATCACTCCCTCAAGCTCCAATCCTCCCCTCCTCTCCTCCCTCAATCTCTATCACTCCCTCAAGCTCCAATCCTCCCCTCCTCTCCTCCCTCAATCTCTATCACTCCCTCAAGCTCCAATCCTCCCCTCCTCTCCTCCCTCAATCTCTATCACTCCCTCAAGATCCAATCCTCCGCTCCTCTCCCTCAATCTCTCTATCACTCCACTCCTCCACTCCTCAATATCTCTCTCTCTATCTCTCCCTCCAACACCACCGTTCCCATGCATGGACCTTGGCCGTTTCTCAAGGTGAATGGATTTTCTCATGGTCCGTGTGAAACTCTGTCTATATCTCTCTTTCTCTCTTCATCAGAATATCTCTCTTTCTCTCTTCATCAGAATACCTCTCTTCCTCTCTTCATCAGACTACCTCTCTTCATCAGAATACTTATCCTCATCAGACCATCTCTCTTCCTCTCTTCATCAGACAACCTCTTTCTCTCTTCATCAGACAACCTCTTTCTCTCTTCATCAGACTACCTCTCTTCCTCAGACTACCTCTCTTCCTCTCTTCATCAGACTACCTCTCTTTCGCCCTTCATCAGACTACCTCTCTTCCTCTCTTCATCAGACTACTTCTCTTCCTCTCTTCATCAGACTACCTCTCTTCCTCTCTTCATCAGACTACCTCTCTTCCTCTCTTCATCAGAATACCTCTCTTCATCAGACTACCTATCTTCATCAGAATACCTCTCTTCCTCTCTTCATCAGACTACCTCGCTTCCTCTCTTCATCAGACTACCTATCTTCCTCTCTTCATCAGAATACCTATCTTCATCAGAATACCTCTCTTCCTCTCTTCATCAGACTACCTCTCTTCATCAGACTACCTCTCTTCATCAGACTACCTCTCTTCCTCTCTTCATCAGACTACCTCTCTTCCTCTCTTCATCAGACTACCTCTCTTCCCCAGAACACACAGAAATAGCCATGAAATAGCCATTATTAATGCTACAGGCTTAGGGAGGCAGGACTTTGCCTTTAGCTCAACCTCAACTTAACCTTTTAATAAACCACTGATGTTAAAAACTGTTATTCATCATCATTTACCTAACATCACATTTCTACATGGCTATACTGAGATGATGGATGGAGAAATGGTACTATTTAAAATGGCAATGTTGAGATATGACACAAATTGAGAACACAGACACACACACAAACAGATAGACAGACAGACATAGATGCACACACACACAGAGACAGACAGACACAGATGCACACACACACAGAGACAGACAGACACAGATGCACACACACACAGAGACAGACACACATACAGGCACACACACACAGACACACATACTGTACATGCACACACTCACACACCACTGCTGTAGGTCTCTATTCAAAATCAACATTCTTGGGCTGCAAGAGTGCATGTTAGGACTCATATTGTTTGAAGTGAATTACAAAGAGGAACACTAATGCAGTTTCATTTAAGCATGCTTGCAACCTGCATGAGAAGAATGTTGTTATATCCTAGTTCCCAGTGTTATATCCTAGTTCCCAGTGTTAAATCCTAGTTCCCAGTGTTATATCCTAGTTCCCAGTGTTATATCCTAGTTCCCAGTGTTAAATCATAGTTCCCAGTGTTATATCCTAGTTCCCAGTGTTATATCCTAGTTCCCAGTGTTATATCCTAGTTCCCAGTGTTAAATCATAGTTCCCAGTGTTATATCCTAGTTCCCAGTGTTATATCCTAGTTCCCAGTGTTATATCCTAGTTCCCAGTGTTAAATCCTAGTTCCCAGTGTTAAATCCTAGTTCCCAGTGTTATATCCTAGTTCCCAGTGTTATATCCTAGTTCCCAGTGTTATATCCTAGTTCCCAGTGTTAAATCCTAGTTCCCAGTGTTAAATCCTAGTTCCCAGTGTTATATCCTAGTTCCCAGTGTTATATCCTAGTTCCCAGTGCTATATCCTAGTTCCCAGTGTTATATCCTAGTTCCCAGTGTTATATCCTAGTTCCCAGTGTTTTATTCTAGTTCCCAGTGTTATATCCTAGTTCCCAGTGTTAAATCCTAGTTCCCAGTGTTATATCCTAGATCCCTGTGTTATATCCTAGATCCCAGTGTTATATCCTAGTTCCCAGTTATCAGTGTTATATCCTAGTTCTCAGTGTTATCAGTGCTATATCCTAGTTCCCAGTGTTGTATCCTAGTTCCCAGTGTTATCAGTATTATATCCTAGTTCTCAGTGTTCTATCCTTGTTCCCAGTGTTATACCCTAGTTCCCAGTGTTATACCCTAGTTCCCAGTGTTATATCCTTGTTCCCAGTGGTATATCCTAATTCCAAGTGTTATATCCTAGTTCTCAGTGTTATCAGTGTTATATCCTAGGTCCCAGTGTTATATCCTAGTTCCCAGTGTTATATCCTTGTTCCCAGTGTTATATCCTAGTTCCAAGTGTTATATCCTAGTTCTCAGTGTTATCAGTGTTATATCCTAGTTCCCAGTGTTATCAGTGTTATATCCTAGTTCCCAGTGTTATATCCTAGTTCCCAGTGTTATCAGTGTTATATCCTAGTTCTCAGTGTTATATCCTAGTTCCCAGTGTTATTAGTGTTATATCCTAGTTCCCAGTGTTATCAGTGTTATATCCTAGTTCCCAGTGTTATCAGTGTTATATCCTAGTTCCCAGTGTTATATCCTAGTTCCCAGTGTTATACCCTAGTTCCCAGTGTTATACCCTAGTTCCCAGTGTTATATCCTTGTTCCCAGTGTTATATCCTAGTTCCAAGTGTTATATCCTAGTTCTCAGTGTTATCAGTGTTATATCCTAGGTCCCAGTGTTATATCCTAGTTCCCAGTGTTATATCCTTGTTCCCAGTGTTATATCCTAGTTCCAAGTGTTATATCCTAGGTCTCAGTGTTATCAGTGTTATATCCTAGTTCCCAGTGTTATATCCTAGTTCTCAGTGTTATCAGTGTTATATCCTAGTTCTCAGTGTTATCAGTGTTATATCCTAGTTCTCAGTGTTATCAGTGTTTTATTCTAGTTCCCAGTGTTATATCCTAGTTCCCAGTGTTATATCCTTGTTCCCAGTGTTATATCCTAGTTCCAAGTGTTATATCCTAGTTCTCAGTGTTATATCCTAGTTCCCAGTGTTATCAGTGTTATATCCTAGTTCCCAGTGTTATCAGTGTTATATCCTAGTTCTCAGTGTTATCAGTGTTATATCCTAGGTCCCAGTGTTATATCCTAATTCTCAGTGTTATATCCTAGTTCCCAGTGTTATCAGTGTTATATCCTAGTTCTCAGTGTTATCAGTGTTATATCCTAGTTCTCAGTGGTATATCCTAGGTCCCAGTGTTATATCCTAATTCTCAGTGTTATATCCTTATTCCCAGTGTTATGTCCTAGTTCCCAGGTGTTATATCCTAGAACTCAGTGTTATTTCCTAGTACCAAGTGTTATATGTTATACGTTCCCAGTGTTATATCCTATTTTCCTGTGTAATATCCTAGTTCTAAGTCTTATATTATATTCCTCAGTGTTGTATCCTAGTTCCCGGTGTTTTCAGTGTTATATTCTAATTCCCCGTGTTATATCCTGGTTCCCAGTGTTGTCAGTGTTATATCCTAGTTCCCAGTGTTATAACCTAGTTTTCAATGTTATGTCCTAGTTCCCAGTGGTTCAGTGTTATATCCCAGTTCTCATTGATATATCCTAGTTCCCAGTGTTATATTCAAGTTCTCAGTGTTATATCCTTGTCCCCAGTGTTATGTCCTAGTTCACAGTGTTATATTCTATTTCCCAGTGCTATATCCTAGTTCCCAGTGCTATATCCTAGTTCCCAGTGTTATATCCTAGATCCCAGTGTTATCAGTGCTATATCATAGTTCCCAGTGTTTTCAGTGTTATATCCTAGTTCCCCGTGTTTTCAGTGTTATATCCTAGTTCCCAGTGTTATATCCTTGTTCCCAGTTTTATCAGTGTTATATCCTAGTTCCCAGTGTTTTCAGTGTTATATCCTAGTTCCCAGTGTTATATCCTAGTTCCCAGTGTTATATCCTAGTTCCCAGTGCTATATCCTAGTTCCCAGTGTTATATCCTTGTTCCCAGTCTTATCAGTGTTATATCCTAGTTCCCAGTGTTTTCAGTGTTTTTGGCTAGCTATCAGCGTTATATCCTAGTTCCCAGTGTTTTATTCTAGTTCCCAGTGTTATATCCTAGTTCTCAGTGTTATATCCTAGTTCCCAGTGTTATATCCTAGTTCCCAGTGTTATATCCTAGTTCCCAGTGTTTTATTCTAGTTCCCAATGTTATATCCTAGTTCCCAGTGCTATATCCTAGTTCCCAGTGTTATATCCTTGTTCCCAGTCTTATCAGTGTTATATCCTAGTTCCCAGTGTTTTCAGTGTTTTTGGCTAGTTATCAGCGTTATATCCTAGTTCCCAGTGTTTTATTCTAGTTCCCAGTGTTATATCCTAGTTCTCAGTGTTATATCCTAGTTCCCAGTGTTATATCCTAGTTCCCAGTGTTATATCCTAGTTCCCAGTGTTTTATTCTAGTTCCCAATGTTATATCCTAGTTCCCAGTGCTATATCCTAGTTCCCAGTGTTATATCCTTGTTCCCAGTCTTATCAGTGTTATATCCTAGTTCCCAGTGTTTTCAGTGTTTTTGGCTAGTTATCAGCGTTATATCCTAGTTCCCAGTGTTTTATTCTAGTTCCCAGTGTTATATCCTAGTTCTCAGTGTTATATCCTAGTTCCCAGTGTTATATCCTAGTTCCCAGTGTTATATCCTAGTTCCCAGTGTTTTATTCTAGTTCCCAATGTTATATCCTTGTTCCCAGTTTTATCAGTGTTATATCCTAGTTCCCAGTGTTTTCAGTGTTATATCCTAGTTCCCAGTGCTATATCCTAGTTCCCAGTGTTATATCCTAGTTCCCAGTGTTATCAGTGTTATATCCTAGTTCCCAGTGTTTTCAGTGTTATATCCTAGTTCCCAGTGCTATATCCTAGTTCCCAGTGCTATATCCTAGTTCCCAGTGTTATCAGTGCTATATCATAGTTCCCAGTGTTTTCAGTGTTATATCCTAGTTCCCCGTGTTTTCAGTGTTATATCCTAGTTCCCAGTGTTATATCCTTGTTCCCAGTTTTATCAGTGTTATATCCTAGTTCCCAGTGTTTTCAGTGTTATATCCTAGTTCCCAGTGTTATATCCTAGTTCCCAGTGTTATATCCTAGTTCCCAGTGCTATATCCTAGTTCCCAGTGTTATATCCTTGTTCCCAGTCTTATCAGTGTTATATCCTAGTTCCCAGTGTTTTCAGTGTTTTTGGCTAGTTATCAGCGTTATATCCTAGTTCCCAGTGTTATATCCTAGTTCCCAGTGTTTTATTCTAGTTCCCAATGTTATATCCTTGTTCCCAGTTTTATCAGTGTTATAACCTAGTTCTCAGTGTTATATCCTTGTTCCCAGTGTTATATCCTAGTTCTCAGTGTTCTCAGTGCTATATCCTAGTTCCCAGTGTGTTCCGTGTTATATCCTAGTTCCCAGTGTTATATCCTAGTTCCCAGTGTTCCCAGTGTTATATCCTAGTTCTCAGTGTTCTCAGTGTTATGTCATAGTTTCCAGTTTTATCAGTGTTATATCCTAGTTCCCAGTGTTCTCAGTGTTATATCCTAGTTCCCAGTGTTATGTCATAGTTCCCAGTGTTATCAGTGTTATATCCTAGTTCCCAGTGTTATGTCATAGTTCCCAGTGTTATATCCTAGTTCCCAGTGTTTTCAGTGTTATGTCCGAGTTCTCAGTGTTATTTCCTAGTTCTCAGTGTTATATCCTAGTTCCCAGTGTTATGTCATAGTTCCCAGTGTTCTCAGTGTTATATCCTATTTCTCAGTGCTATATCCTAGTTCCAAGTGTTATCAGTGTTTTATCCTAGTTCCAAGTGTTATCAACGTTATATCCTAGTTCTCAGTGTTACATCCTAGTTCTCAGTGTTATATCCTAGTTCTCAGTGTTACATCCTAGTTCTCAGTGTTACATACTAGTTCTCAGTGTTACATCCTAGTTCTCAGTGTTATATCCTAGTTCTCAGTGTTATATCCTAGTTCCCAGTGTTATATCCTAGTTCCCAGTTTTATCAGTGTTATATCGTAGTTCCCAGTGTTTCCAGTGTTATATCCTAGTTCTCAGTGTTATATCCTAGTTCCCAGTGTTATATCCTAGTTCCCAGTGTTCTCAGTGTTATATCCTAGTTCCCAGTTTTATATCCTAGTTCCCAGTGTTATATCCTAGTTCTCAGTGTTATGTCATAGTTTCCAGTGTTATCAGTGTTATATCCTAGTTCCCAGTGTTCTCAGTGTTATATCCTAGTTCCCAGTGTTATGTCATAGTTCCCGGTGTTCTCAGTATTATATCCTAGTTCCCAGTGTTATGTCATAGTTCCCTGTGTTATATGCTAGTTCCCAGTGTTCTCAGTGTTATATCCTATTTTTCAGTGTTATATCCTCGTTGTCAGTGTTATATGCTTGTTCTCAGTGTTATATCCTAGTTCCCAGTGTTGACTGAAGTACCTCGTGCTAATGGAATAAAACAAGTCATGTTCAATCAGAAGAATGTTATTTAGGGATCTGTCCCAAATGGCACCCTTATTCCTTATGGAGTGCACTTCCAACCAGAGCCCTTATGGGCCCTTTATAGTACAGTAGTGGGCCATTTGGAACAGAACCAGGGTCTCTATTGTCTGTCATTTGGAATGCTATCTGTATCAACACTGATTCAAATATACACAACATCAAAGACATGTTGATTATGGTATCCTCTCTGGTCTCTTGGATTCTGGCTCCTGATCACTGCATTGGGATATCAATATTGATGCCTATGTGCACAAACACAAACAGAAGCACTGCCGTCTGATACAGCTCAGTCAACATGAGGACTGCACACACAACCGCACACACAGCCTGTGTAATAGCTGTCCACCTGGGCTCCCACCTGCCTGTTCTTCTGTACCATCAGTATAATGGTGTTCTGTGAAGCATAGCGAAGCTGCACCTGCCTGTTCTTCTGTACCATCAGTGAAATAGTGTTCTGTGAAGAATAGCGAAGCTGCACCTGCCTGTTCTTCTGTACCATCAGTATAATGGTGTTCTGTGAAGCATAGCGAAGCTGCACCTGCCTGTTCTTCTGTACCATCAGTATAATGGTGTTCTGTGAAGTATAGCGAAGCTGCACCTGCCTGTTCTTCTGTACTATCAGTATAATGGTGTTCTGTGAAGCATAGCGAAGCTGCACCTGCCTGTTCTTCTGTACCATCAGTATAATGGTGTTCTGTGAAGCATTAGCGAAGCTGCACCTTCCTGTTCTTCTGTACCATCAGTATAATGGTGTTCTGTGAAGCATAGCGAAGCTGCACCTGCCTGTTCTTATGGTGGCTCACATAAGTGCATTCACTGGGACAGGCTGCTGGGGTTGACGCACGCACACACGCACTCACACACACGCACTCACACACACGCACTCACACACACGCACTCACACACACGCACTCACACAAACGCACTCACACACACGCACTCACACACACGCACTCACACACACGCACTCACACAAACGCACTCACACACACGCACTCACACAAACGCACTCACACACACGCACTCACACACACGCACTCACACAAACGCACTCACACACACGTGCGGGATACACCTACGGCACAGTATCATCATTCCGAGATGAAGCACCCATAGGTTAGATAGAGGTATGTATTCTAATGATCATGACATGAACCCATCTTCTCAAGGGGAGCACAGTCACTGACAGGAGGGGAGGGAGGTTCACTTGCAATGGAATATTAATAAACCATCCAGCACTGTCACATAACAGATTCACAAGTATTAAGGATTCAACCCATTGAAAAGAAGAGACCAATTTAACCAATATCATTGTAATAGAATGTTATACGATAAACCAGAACAGTCATAGAGAGCCAGTGTTCTGCCTGGTGCTCCCGTTAGGCAGTTGAAATGAGTGACTGATGACTGACCATCAAGTATTATCAAATCTGCTTCATTTGCCGTTCTCAACATGACGTGAACTACGGAGGCCTCAGAGGATCAATGGTAATCACATAACACAGGGCCCATGGCCACCAAGTTTCCAATAGCATATCCTTACAGCAGTGTTTTGAGACTTTGTTTAAGAAAACAGAACAGCGACTTTAGTAGAGAGACTTACAACTGGGTCCTTACTAAATGATTTATCTGAGGTAGCAGTGCAACAGACAAGCCCTTCAAGGTGTTCATGGATTATGGAAAGCTGATGACACAGTTTGACAAAAGCTTCAACAAATAAACTCTGCTCTGTAACAACATTTGGATATCGTAAGATTTCCCTTATTGCTGTGCTGTTGTTGTGACAGTCAGTGGGCCTCCAGGTGCAGTCAGTGGGCCCCCAGGTGCAGTCAGTGGGCCCCCAGGTGCAGTCAGTGGGCCTCCAGGTGCAGTCAGTGGGCCTCCAGGTGCAGTCAGTGGGCCCCCAGGTGTAGTCAGTGGGCCCCCAGGTGCAGTCAGTGGGCCCCCAGGTGTAGTCAGTGGGCCCCCAGGTGTAGTCAGTGGGCCCCCCCAGGTGCAGTCAGTGGGCCCCCAGGTGCAGTCAGTGGGCCTCCAGGTGCAGTCAGTGGGTCCCCAGGTGCAGTCAGTGGGTCCCCAGGTGCAGTCAGTGGGCCCCCAGGTGCAGTCAGTGGGGGGGATGGAGGCATCTGATCTGAACACAATTGATCTAGAGCCAGAATGAATAGGCTGGGTGTCTCCACTGCATCAGGAGGAGTCCAGTGAGCCCAGTGATCATGTTACCTATTATAGGCTGCAGTTGTAATGTCCCCCCCCCCATCCTCACCTCCCCTCCTCTGTTCTCTGTCCAGTTGACAGTAGCAACAGCAGCAGGTACAGACTCCCAAGCTTGGAGCTTCATGCAGCACAGCTCAGGGGACAGACAACGATGACAGGAGAGAACAGGAAGTGTGACAGAGAGAGAGAGAAAAGCAGTCTACGGTTGCATATACAGTAGACCGTGGGTTGTATTCATTTGGCACTGAAACAGGGAGGGATTACTGTCAAATAAGAAAAGGTAATTTTGACTTCCTTTTGCAAAAGGTTTTGCTTCGGTGTGCCGTAATGACCATGACCACGGTGTGGTGTATGGCTGGCAGATTCTCAGCACCATCACTATGGCCAAAGAGCTCTGTGCCAGGAACTCTGGCATTTAACAAAGATACCTAGGATAGATATACAGCATGTAGAACACCAAGGGCATAGATATGTGTAGTAGAACATCAAGGGCAAAGATATAGATGTAGTAGAACATCAAGGGCATAGATATCATAGAGAGTACTGATTGGGGAGGTGAGCTCAATGTTAATGTAGAAACAAGTGAGGGAATTAAGCAAATACGCATATTACCCATGTACTAATATCAACTGATGCATACACACTGTACTACACACACACACACACACACACTGTACCACACACACACACACACACACTGTACTACACACACACATACACACTGTACTACACACACACACTGTACTACACACACACACACTGTACCACACACATACACACTGTACTACACACACACATACACACTGTACTACACACACACATACACACTGTACTACACACACACACATACACACTGTACTACACACACACACACACACATACACACTGTACTACACACACACACACACACACTGTACTACACACACACTGTACTACACACACACACACACACACACACACACACACATACACACTGTACTACACACACATACATACACATACACACTGTACTACACACACATACACACTGTACTACATACACACACACACACACACACACACACACACACACTGTACTACACACACACATACACACTGTACTACACACACACACACACACATACACACTGTACTACACACACACATACACACTGTACTACACACACACATACACATTGTACTACACACACATACACATTGTACTACACACAAACACATACACACTGTACACACACACTGTACTACACACACACATACACACTGTACTACACACACACACACACACTGTACTACACACACATACACACTGTACTACACACACACATACACACTGTACTACACACACACACACACACATTTACACACTGTACTACACACACACACACATACACACTGTACTACACACACACTGTACTACACACACACACACATACACACTGTACTACACACACACATACACACTGTACTACACACACACACATACACACTGTACTACACACACACACACTGTACTACACACACACATACACACTGTACTACACACACACACACTGTACTACACACACATACACACTGTACTACACACACTGTACTACACACACACATACACACTGTACTACACACACATACACACTGTACTACACACACACACATACACACTGTACTACACACACACACATACACACTGTACTACACACACACACACACACACACACTGTACTACACACACACACACTGTACTACACACACACACACTGTACTACACACACACACTGTACTACACACACATACACACTGTACTACACACACATACACACTGTACTACACACACACACTTCACACACACACATTTAGTTTTCTTTTTCATATCTTGTGTAATGAAATGTGTCACCCTGTCATACAGATATGTTGTCAGAGCTGAACAGAGTGATATCTGAATCGTGATATCAGGGAGAAATCCCAAGACCAGACGGTGCAGCAGAGGTAGTACTGCTAAAGGTCATAACGACGACATTAGCCTTTTCACCGCTAAAATGACAGAAATGTCAAAATGCTTCACAGCCAAATCACCATATCAAACAGAGACGAATTTTACCCGGGAATATGTTGAGTGTCGAACTGTAAGATACGCAAGACCAACAATCCTTTGGTGCGGCAGGGAGCCTAGTGGTTAGAGCGTTGGACTAGGAACCGGAAGGTTGCAAGATCGAATCCCCGAGCTGACAAGGTAGGACATCTGTCGTTCTGCCCCTGAACAAGGTAGTTAACTCACTGTTCCTAGGCTGTCGTTGAAAATAAGAATTTGTTCTTGACTGACTTGCCTAGTTAAATAAAGGTTCAAACATATTTTTTCTAAAATAATGAACAAAACAGTTGAGATGCAATCGACAACAAAATGATGGAGTCTGATTGTTGAGCCTCATCCATGATGATAGTGGAGCTTGCACAGGCCGTGATGAAAACCCTTCAGGTCCAGCATCTCAGTGGTGTATCATCACCCTGTAAGAGCCCTTTGTTCCCAGCCTAAATAGCACAGTATTCCCTATATAGTGCACTACTTTTGATCAGAGCCCAATGGGCATACTCCCTCTATGTAGAGAAAGGGGTGTCATTTGGGATGCAAACTTTCAATCTGGTCCATTTGCACCACACAACACCATACCGATCTCCTCACAGAACCTCACACATACACAGCATGAAAACTATTATAGACCTACCACACTAGGCTTTTACATATTCATGATAAATCACTGTCAGCTATTTAGGTTGCTTTAGTGTGATACATGTTTCATAATCTAATGGCAATAATGAAATGAATGTACTACTATATAGGTGATCAAGATAGAAGAGAGTATAACTGAGTATTATAGAATGGAATAGAAACGTGATGAGTAGAGTCAGCCCATTCTAACCTTCTATATGAGAAGCAGAACTAATTGTCTCATCATCAAGCAGAAAGTTCCACGTACAGATCAGAGCAATTAGTCTGGAGTGAGACAGCTGTAGTTAGAGGGTTAATGATGCTCTTAACACATGTTATGTCTCAACCTCATTTAGCTGGGCCTACACACACACACACACACACACACACAGATCCCCTCTTTCAGAAAGGAGAATAAACCAATACTCAGATGGTACATTACAGCTAGAGACAGAACACATATCAGTCAGATATAACATGTTCACCAGACATTAAGTATGCATTATGATGACACACACACACACACACACACACACACACACACACACACACACACACACACACACACACACACACACACACACACACACACACACACACACACACACACACCTCAGACATCAAAACTCCCTATAATCATTACTGTCTCCTAGAAAAACATGCCTGGTGGGGAGCGGAGGAGAGGAACAGAGGAGTGGAACAGAGGAGTGGAACAGAGGAGAGTAGCGGAGGAGAGGAGCAGAGAAGTGGAACAGAGGAGAGTAGCAGAGAAGTGGAACAGAGGAGAGTAGCAGAGGAGTGGAACAGAGGAGAGGAGCAGAGGAGAGGAACAGAGGAGAGTAGCGGAGGAGAGGAGCAGAGAAGTGGAACAGAGGAGAGTAGCAGAGGAGTGGAACAGAGGAGTGGAACAGAGGAGTGGAACAGAGGAGAGGAGCAGAGGAGAGGAACAGAGGAGAGTAGCAGAGGAGAGTAGCAGAGGAGAGGAACAGAGGAGAGGAACAGAGAAGTGGAACAGAGGAGAGTAGCAGAGAAGTGGAACAGAGGAGAGTAGCAGAGAAGTGGAACAGAGGAGAGTAGCAGAGAAGTGGAACAGAGGAGAGGAGCAGAGAAGTGGAACAGAGGAGAGTAGCAGAGAAGTGGAACAGAGGAGAGTAGCAGAGGAGTGGAACAGAGGAGTGGAACAGAGGAGAGGAGCAGAGAAGTGGAACAGAGGAGAGGAGCAGAGAAGTGGAACAGAGGAGAGTAGCAGAGGAGTGGAGCAGAGGAGAGGAACAGAGGAGAGTAGCAGAGGAGAGTAGCAGAGGAGAGTAGCAGAGGAGAGGAACAGAGGAGAGTAGCAGAGGAGAGGAACAGAGGAGAGGAGCAGAGGAGAGGAGCAGAGGAGAGTAGCAGAGGAGAGTAGCAGAGGAGTATAGCAGAGGTAGCAGAGGTCCCAGCGCGCACGACCCACGTGGAGTTCCAGGTCTCCGGTAGCCTCTGGAACTGCCGATCTGCCTCCCTCCAGTCCCTCGACTTCTTGGCACTGACGGAAACATGTATCACCACAGATAACACTGCTACTCCTACTGCTCTCTCTTCGTCCGCCCACGTGTTCTCGCACACCCCGAGAGCTTCTGGTCAGCGGGGTGGTGGCACCGGGATCCTCATCTCTCCCAAGTGGTCATTCTCTCTTTCTCCCCTTACCCATCTGTCTATCGCCTCCTTTGAATTCCATGCTGTCACAGTTACCAGCCCTTTCAAGCTTAACATCCTTATCATTTATCGCCCTCCAGGTTCCCTCGGAGAGTTCATCAATGAGCTTGATGCCTTGATAAGCTCCTTTCCTGAGGACGGCTCACCTCTCACAGTTCTGGGCGACTTTAACCTCCCCACGTCTACCTTTGACTCATTCCTCTCTGCCTCCTTCTTTCCACTCCTCTCCTCTTTGACCTCACCCTCTCACCTTCCCCCTCTACTCACAAGGCAGGCAATACGCTCGACCTCATCTTTACTAGATGCTGTTCTTCCACTAACCTCACTGCAACTCCCCCCCAAGTCTCCGACCACTACCTTGTATCCTTTTCCCTCTTGCTCTCATCCAACACTTCCCACACTGCCCCTACTCGGATGGTATCGCGCCGTCCCAATCTTCGCTCTCTCTCCCCCGCTACTCTCTCCTCTTCCATCCTATCATCTCTTCCCTCTGCTCAAACCTTCTCCAACCTATCTCCTGATTCTGCCTCCTCAACCCTCCTCTCCTCCCTTTCTGCATCCCTTGATTCTCTATGTCCCCTATCCTCCAGGCCGGCTCGGTCCTCCCTCCTGCTCCGTGGCTCGACGACTCATTGCGAGATCACAGAACAGGGCTCCGGGCAGCCGAGCGGAAATGGAGGAAAACTCGCCTCCCTGCGGACCTGGCATCCTTTCACTCCCTCCTCTCTACATTTTCCTCTTCTGTCTCTGCTGCTAAAGCCACTTTCTACCACTCTAAATTCCAAGCATCTGCCTCTAACCCTAGGAAGCTTTTTGCCACCTTCTCCTCCCTCCTGAATCCTCCTCCCCTCCCCCCTCCTCCCTCTCTGCAGATGACTTCGTCAACCATTTTGAAAAGAAGGTCGACGACATCCGATCCTCGTTTGCTAAGTCAAACGACACCGCTGGTTCTGCTCACACTGCCCTACCCTGTGCTCTGACCTCTTTCTCCCCTCTCTCTCCAGATGAAATCTCGCGTCTTGTGACGGCCGGCCGCCCAACAACCTGCCCGCTTGACCCTATTCCCTCCTCTCTTCTCCAGACCATTTCCGGAGACCTTCTCCTTACCTCACCTCGCTCATCAACTCATCCCTGACCGCTGGCTACGTCCCTTCTGTCTTCAAGAGAGCGAGAGTTGCACCCCTTCTGAAAAAACCTACACTCGATCCCTCCGATGTCAACAACTACAGACCAGTATCCCTTCTTTCTTTTCTCTCCAAAACTCTTGAACGTGCCGTCCTTGGCCAGCTCTCCCGCTATCTCTCTCAGAATGACCTTCTTGATCCAAATCAGTCAGGTTTCAAGACTAGTCATTCAACTGAGACTGCTCTTCTCTGTATCACGGAGGCCCTCCGCACTGCTAAAAAGCTAACTCTCTCTCCTCTGCTCTCATCCTTCTAGACCTATCGGCTGCCTTCGATACTGTGAACCATCAGACCCTCCTCTCCACCCTCTCCGAGTTGGGCATCTCCGGCGCGGCCCACGCTTGGATTGCGTCCTACCTGACAGGTCGCTCCTACCAGGTGGCGTGGCGAGAATCTGTCTCCTCACCACGCGCTCACCACTGGCGTCCCCCAGGGCTCTGTTCTAGGCCCTCTCCTATTCTCGCTATACACCAAGTCACTTGGCTCTGTCATAACCTCACATGGTCTCTCCTATCATTGCTATGCAGACGACACACAATTAATCTTCTCCTTTCCCCCTTCTGATGACCAGGTGGCGAATCGCATCTCTGCATGTCTGGCAGACATATCAGTGTGGATGACGGATCACCACCTCAAGCTGAACCTCGGCAAGACGGAGCTGCTCTTCCTCCCGGGGAAGGACTGCCCATTCCATGATCTCGCCATCACGGTTGACAACTCCATTGTGTCCTCCTCCCAGAGCGCTAAGAACCTTGGCGTGATCCTGGACAACACCCTGTCGTTCTCAACTAACATCAAGGCGGTGGCCCGTTCTTGTAGGTTCATGCTCTACAACATCCGCAGAGTACGACCCTGCCTCACACAGGAAGCAGCGCAGGTCCTAATCCAGGCACTTGTCATCTCCCGTCTGGATTACTGCAACTCGCTGTTGGCTGGGCTCCCTGCCTGTGCCATTAAACCCTACAACTCATCCAGAACGCCGCAGCCCGTCTGGTGTTCAACCTTCCCAAGTTCTCTCACGTCACCCCGCTCCTCCGCTCTCTCCACTGGCTTCCAGTTGAAGCTCGCATCCACTACAAGACCATGGTGCTTGCCTACGGAGCTGTGAGGGGAACGGCACCTCAGTACCTCCAGGCTCTGATCAGGCCCTACACCCAAACAAGGGCACTGCGTTCATCCACCTCTGGCCTGCTCGCCTCCCTACCACTGAGGAAGTACAGTTCCTGCGCAGCCCAGTCAAAACTGTTCGCTGCTCTGGCCCCCCAATGGTGGAACAAACTCCCTCACGACGCCAGGACAGCGGAGTCAATCACCACCTTCCGGAGACACCTGAAACCCCACCTCTTTCAGGAATACCTAAGATAGGATAAAGTAATCCTTCTCAGTAATCCCCCCCCCCCCTTAAAATATTTAGATGCACTATTGTAAAGTGGCTGTTCCACTGGATGTCTTAAGGTGAACGCACCAATTTGTAAGTCGCTCTGGATAAGAGCGTCTGCTAAATGACTTAAATGTAATGTAATGTAAATGAGTGGAACAGAGGAGAGTAGCAGAGGAGAGTAGCAGAGGAGAGGAACAGAGGAGAGGAGCAGGGGAGAGTAGCAGAGGAGTGGAACAGAGGAGAGGAGCAGAGGAACAGAGGAGAGTAACAGAGGAGAGGAGCAGAGGAGTGGAACAGAGGAGAGTAACAGAGGAGAGGAACAGAGGAGAGGAACAGAGGAGAGTAAAAGAGGAGAGGAACAGAGGAGAGGAACGGAGGAGTGGAACAGAGGAGAGGAACAGAGGAGTGGAACAGAGGAGAGGAACAGAGGAGAGGAACAGAGGAGTGGAACAGAGGAGAGGAACAGAGGAGAGGAACAGAGGAGAGGAACAGAGGAGAGGAACAAAGGAGTGGGACAGAGGAGTGGAACAGAGGAGAGTAACAGAGGAGTGGGACAGAGGAGAGTAAAAGAGGAGAGGGACAGAGGAGTGGAACAGAGGAGAGTAACAGAGGAGAGTAACAGAGGAGAGGAACAGAGGAGAGGAACAGAGGAGTGTAACAGAGGAGAGTAACAGAGGAGAGGAGCAGAGGAGAGGAGCAGAGGAGAGGAACAGAGGAGAGGAGCAGAGGAGAGGAGCAGGGGAGAGGGACAGAGGAGAGGAGCAGAGGAGTGGAACAGAGGAGTGGAACAGAGGAGAGGAGCAGAGGAGAGTAGCAGAGGAGTGGAACAGAGGAGAGGAGCAGAGGAGAGGAGCAGAGGAGTGGAGCAGAGGAGAGGAACAGAGGAGAGTAGCAGAGGAGTGGAACAGAGGAGTGGAATAGAGGAGAGGAGCAGAGGAGAGGAGCAGAGGAGAGGAGAGGAGCAGAGGAGAGGAACAGAGGAGAGTAGCAGAGGAGTGGAACAGAGGAGTGGAACATAGGAGAGGAACAGAGGAGTGGAACAGAGGAGAGTAACAGAGGAGAGGAGCAGAGGAGAGGAGCAGAGGAGAGGAACAGAGGAGAGGAGCAGAGGAGAGGAGCAGAGGAGAGGAACAGAGGAGAGGAGCAGAGGAGTGGAACAGAGGAGTGGAATAGAGGAGAGGAGCAGAGCAGAGTAGCAGAGGAGTGGAACAGAGGAGAGGAGCAGAGCAGAGGAGAGTAGCAGAGGAGAGGAGCAGAGGAGAGGAGCAGAGGAGAGGAACAGAGGAGAGTAGCAGAGGAG
Organism: Oncorhynchus nerka; assembly: GCF_034236695.1. Taxonomy (NCBI): domain Eukaryota; kingdom Metazoa; phylum Chordata; class Actinopteri; order Salmoniformes; family Salmonidae; genus Oncorhynchus; species Oncorhynchus nerka. Next base: position 81,714,438 of record NC_088402.1, read on the forward strand.
TGGAACAGAGGAGTGGAACAGAGGAGAGGAGCAGAGGAGAGGAGCAGAGGAGAGGAACAGAGGAGAGGAACAGAGGAGAGTAGCAGAGGAGAGGGACAGAGGAGTGGAACAGAGGAGAGGAGCAGAGGAGAGGAGCAGAGGAACAGAGGAGTGGAACAGAGGAGAGGAGCAGAGGAGAGGAACAGAGGAGAGTAGCAGAGGAGTGGAACAGAGGAGAGTAGCAGAGGAGTGGAACAGAGGAGTGGAACAGAGGAGAGGAGCAGAGGAGAGTAGCAGAGGAGAGGAACAGAGGAGAGGAACAGAGGAGAGGAGCAGAGGAGAGGAACAGAGGAGAGTAGCAGAGGAGTGGAACAGAGGAGAGTAGCAGAGGAGTGGAACAGAGGAGTGGAACAGAGGAGAGGAGCAGAGGAGAGTAGCAGAGGAGAGGAACAGAGGAGAGGAACAGAGGAAAGGAGCAGAGGAGAGGAACAGAGGAGAGTAGCAGAGGAGTGGAACAGAGGAGTGGAACAGAGGAGAGGAGCAGAGGAGAGTAGCAGAGGAGAGGAACAGAGGAGAGGAACAGAGGAAAGGAGCAGAGGAGAGGAACAGAGGAGAGTGGAGTGGAACAGAGGAGTGGAACAGAGGAGTGGAACAGAGGAGAGGAGCAGAGGAGAGGAACAGAGGAGAGTAGCAGAGGAGTGGAACAGAGGAGAGTAGCAGAGGAGTGGAACAGAGGAGTGGAACAGAGGAGAGGAGCAGAGGAGAGTAGCAGAGGAGAGGAACAGAGGAGAGGAACAGAGGAAAGGAGCAGAGGAGAGGAGCAGAGGAGAGGAGCAGGGGAGAGGAACAGAGGAGAGGAGCAGAGGAGTGGAACAGAGGAGTGGAACAGAGGAGAGGAGCAGAGGAGAGTAGCAGAGGAGTGGAACAGAGGAGAGGAGCAGAGGAGAGGAGCAGAGGAGTGGAGCAGAGGAGAGGAACAGAGGAGAGTAGCAGAGGAGTGGAACAGAGGAGTGGAATAGAGGAGAGGAGCAGAGGAGAGGAGCAGAGAGAGGAGAGGAGCAGAGGAGAGGAACAGAGGAGAGTAGCAGAGGAGTGGAACAGAGGAGTGGAACATAGGAGAGGAACAGAGGAGTGGAACAGAGGAGAGTAACAGAGGAGAGTAACAGAGGAGAGGAGCAGAGGAGAGGAGCAGAGGAGAGGAACAGAGGAGAGGAGCAGAGGAGAGGAGCAGAGGAGAGGAACAGAGGAGAGGAGCAGAGGAGTGGAACAGAGGAGTGGAATAGAGGAGAGGAGCAGAGCAGAGTAGCAGAGGAGTGGAACAGAGGAGAGGAGCAGAGCAGAGGAGAGTAGCAGAGGAGAGGAGCAGAGGAGAGGAGCAGAGGAGAGGAACAGAGGAGAGTAGCAGAGGAGTGGAACAGAGGAGTGGAACAGAGGAGAGGAGCAGAGGAGAGGAGCAGAGGAGAGGAACAGAGGAGAGGAACAGAGGAGAGTAGCAGAGGAGAGGGACAGAGGAGTGGAACAGAGGAGAGGAGCAGAGGAGAGGAGCAGAGGAACAGAGGAGTGGAACAGAGGAGAGGAGCAGAGGAGAGGAACAGAGGAGAGTAGCAGAGGAGTGGAACAGAGGAGAGTAGCAGAGGAGTGGAACAGAGGAGTGGAACAGAGGAGAGGAGCAGAGGAGAGTAGCAGAGGAGAGGAAGAGGAACAGAGGAGAGGAGCAGAGGAGAGGAACAGAGGAGAGTAGCAGAGGAGTGGAACAGAGGAGAGTAGCAGAGGAGTGGAACAGAGGAGTGGAACAGAGGAGAGGAGCAGAGGAGAGTAGCAGAGGAGAGGAACAGAGGAGAGGAACAGAGGAAAGGAGCAGAGGAGAGGAACAGAGGAGAGTAGCAGAGGAGTGGAACAGAGGAGTGGAACAGAGGAGTGGAACAGAGGAGAGGAGCAGAGGAGAGGAACAGAGGAGAGTAGCAGAGGAGTGGAACAGAGGAGAGTAGCAGATGAGTGGAACAGAGGAGTGGAACAGAGGAGAGGAGCAGAGGAGAGTAGCAGAGGAGAGGAACAGAGGAGAGGAACAGAGGAAAGGAGCAGAGGAGAGTAGCAGAGGAGTGGAACAGAGGAGAGGAGCAGAGGAGAGGAACAGAGGAGTGGAACAGAGGAGAGGAGCAGAGGAGAGTAGCAGAGGAGAGGAACAGAGGAGAGGAACAGAGGAAAGGAGCAGAGGAGAGGAGCAGAGGAGAGGAGCAGGGGAGAGGAACAGAGGAGAGGAGCAGAGGAGTGGAACAGAGGAGTGGAACAGAGGAGAGGAGCAGAGGAGAGTAGCAGAGGAGTGGAACAGAGGAGAGGAGCAGAGGAGAGGAGCAGAGGAGTGGAGCAGAGGAGAGGAACAGAGGAGAGTAGCAGAGGAGTGGAACAGAGGAGTGGAATAGAGGAGAGGAGCAGAGGAGAGGAGCAGAGGAGAGGAGAGGAGCAGAGGAGAGGAACAGAGGAGAGTAGCAGAGGAGTGGAACAGAGGAGTGGAACATAGGAGAGGAACAGAGGAGTGGAACAGAGGAGAGTAACAGAGGAGAGGAGCAGATGAGAGCAGAGAGGAAAAGGAGAGGAACAGAGGAGAGGAGCAGAGGAGAGGAACAGAGGAGAGGAACAGAGGAGAGGAGCAGAGGAGTGGAACAGAGGAGTGGAATAGAGGAGAGGAGCAGAGCAGAGTAGCAGAGGAGTGGAACAGAGGAGAGGAGCAGAGCAGAGGAGAGTAGCAGAGGAGAGGAGCAGAGGAGAGGAGCAGAGGAGAGGAACAGAGGAGAGTAGCAGAGGAGTGGAACAGAGGAGTGGAACAGAGGAGAGGAGCAGAGGAGAGGAGCAGAGGAGAGGAACAGAGGAGAGGAACAGAGGAGAGTAGCAGAGGAGAGGGACAGAGGAGTGGAACAGAGGAGAGGAGCAGAGGAGAGGAGCAGAGGAACAGAGGAGTGGAACAGAGGAGAGGAGCAGAGGAGAGGAACAGAGGAGAGTAGCAGAGGAGTGGAACAGAGGAGAGTAGCAGAGGAGTGGAACAGAGGAGTGGAACAGAGGAGAGGAGCAGAGGAGAGTAGCAGAGGAGAGGAACAGAGGAGAGGAACAGAGGAGAGGAGCAGAGGAGAGGAACAGAGGAGAGTAGCAGAGGAGTGGAACAGAGGAGAGTAGCAGAGGAGTGGAACAGAGGAGTGGAACAGAGGAGAGGAGCAGAGGAGAGTAGCAGAGGAGAGGAACAGAGGAGAGGAACAGAGGAAAGGAGCAGAGGAGAGGAACAGAGGAGAGTAGCAGAGGAGTGGAACAGAGGAGTGGAACAGAGGAGTGGAACAGAGGAGAGGAGCAGAGGAGAGGAACAGAGGAGAGTAGCAGAGGAGTGGAACAGAGGAGAGTAGCAGATGAGTGGAACAGAGGAGTGGAACAGAGGAGAGGAGCAGAGGAGAGTAGCAGAGGAGAGGAACAGAGGAGAGGAACAGAGGAAAGGAGCAGAGGAGAGTAGCAGAGGAGTGGAACAGAGGAGAGGAGCAGAGGAGGAACAGAGGAACAGAGGAGAGTAACAGAGGAGAGGAGCAGAGGAGAGTAGCAGAGGAGTGGAACAGATGAGTGGAACAGAGGAGTGGGACAGAGGAGAGGAACAGAGGAGAGTAACAGAGGAGTGGAACAGAGGAGAGTAGCAGAGGAGAGTAGCAGAGGAGAGGAACAGAGGAGAGGAGCAGAGGAGAGGAACAGAGGAGAGTAACAGAGGAGAGTAACAGAGGAGAGTAACAGAGGAGAGTAACAGAGGAGAGTAGCAGAGGAGTGGAACAGAGGAGTGGAACAGAGGAGTGGGACAGAGGAGAGGAGCAGAGGAGTGGAACAGAGGAGAGTAGCAGAGGAGAGGAACAGAGGAGAGGAGCAGAGGAGAGTAGCAGAGGAGAGGAGCAGAGGAGTGGAACAGAGGAGAGGAGCAGAGGAGAGTAACAGAGGAGAGTAGCAGAGGAGAGTAACAGAGGAGAGTAGCAGAGGAGGGAACAGAGGAGTGGAACAGAGGAGTGGGACAGAGGAGTGGAACAGAGGAGTGGAACAGAGGAGAGGAGCAGAGGAGTGGAACAGAGGAGAGGAGCAGAGGAACAGAGGGAGAGTAGGAACAGAGGAGCAGAGTAGCAGAGGAGAGGAACAGAGGAGAGGAGCAGAGGAGAGTAGCAGAGGAGAGGAGCAGAGGAGTGGAACAGAGGAGAGGAGCAGAGGAGAGTACAGAGGAGAGTAGCAGAGGAGAGTAACAGAGGAGAGTAGCAGAGGAGTGGAACAGAGGAGTGGAACAGAGGAGAGGAGCAGAGGAGTGGAACAGAGGAGAGGAGCAGAGGAGTGGAACAGAGGAGAGGAACAGAGGAGAGGAGCAGAGGAGTGGAACAGAGGAGTGGAACAGAGGAGTGGAACAGAGGAGAGTAGAACAGAGGAGAGTAGCAGAGGAGAGTAACAGAGGAGAGGAACAGAGGAGAGGAGCAGAGGAGTGGAACAGAGGAGAGTAGCAGAGGAGAGTAGCAGAGGAGAGGAACAGAGGAGAGGAGCAGAGGAGAGTAGCAGAGGAGAGGAGCAGAGGAGAGTAGCAGAGGAGAGTAGCAGAGGAGTGGAACAGAGGAGAGTAGCAGAGGAGAGTAGCAGAGGAGAGGAACAGAGGAGAGGAGCAGAGGAGAGTAGCAGAGGAGAGGAACAGAGGAGAGGAACAGAGGAGAGGAGCAGAGGAGTGGAACAGAGGAGAGTAGCAGAGGAGAGTAGCAAGGAGAGGAACAGAGGAGAGGAGCAGTGGAGAGGAACAGAGGAGTGGAACAGAGGAGAGTAGCAGAGGAGAGTAGCAGAGGAGAGGAACAGAGGAGAGGAGCAGAGGAGAGTAGCAGAGGAGAGGAGCAGAGGAGAGTAGCAGAGGAGAGTAGCAGAGGAGTGGAACAGAGGAGAGTAGCAGAGGAGAGTAGCAGAGGAGAGGAACAGAGGAGAGGAACAGAGGAGAGTAGCAGAGGAGAGGAACAGAGGAGAGTAGCAGAGGAGAGTAGCAGAGGAGAGCAGAGGAGAGTAGAGGAGAGAGTAGCAGAGGAGTGGAACAGAGGAGAGTAGCAGAGGAGAGTAGCAGAGGAGAGGAACAGAGGAGAGTAGCAGAGGAGAGTAGCAGAGGAGAGGAGCAGAGGAGAGTAACAGAGGAGAGGAGCAGAGGAGTGGAACAGAGGAGTGGGACAGAGGGGTGGAACAGAGGAGAGGAACAGAGGAGTGGGACAGAGGAGTGGAGCAGAGGAGTGGGACAGAGGAGAGTAACAGAGGAGAGGAACAGAGGAGAGTAACAGAGGAGAGGAACAGAGGAGTGGAACAGAGGAGAGGAACAGAGGAGTGGGACAGAGGAGTGGAACAGAGGAGAGGAGCAAAGGAGAGGAACAGAGGAGTGGAACAGAGGAGAGTAGCAGAGGAGAGTAGCAGAGGAGAGGAACAGAGGAGAGGAGCAGTGGAGAGGAACAGAGGAGTGGAACAGAGGAGAGTAGCAGAGGAGAGTAGCAGAGGAGAGGAACAGAGGAGAGGAGCAGAGGAGAGTAGCAGAGGAGAGGAGCAGAGGAGAGTAGCAGAGGAGAGTAGCAGAGGAGTGGAACAGAGGAGAGGAGCAGAGGAGAGGAGCAGAGGAGAGGAACAGAGGAGAGTAGCAGAGGAGAGGGACAGAGGAGTGGAACAGAGGAGAGGAGCAGAGGAGAGGAGCAGAGGAACAGAGGAGTGGAACAGAGGAGAGGAGCAGAGGAGAGGAGCAGAGGAGAGAAACAGAGGAGAGTAGCAGAGGAGTGGAACAGAGGAGAGTAGCAGAGGAGTGGAACAGAGGAGTGGAACAGAGGAGAGGAGCAGAGGAGAGTAGCAGAGGAGAGGAACAGAGGAGAGGAACAGAGGAAAGGAGCAGAGGAGAGTAGCAGAGGAGTGGAACAGAGGAGAGGAGCAGAGGAGAGGAACAGAGGAGAGTAACAGAGGAGAGGAGCAGAGGAGAGTAGCAGAGGAGTGGAACAGAGGAGTGGGACAGAGGAGAGGAGCAGAGGAGTGGAACAGAGGAGAGTAACAGAGGAGAGGAACAGAGGAGAGTAGCAGAGGAGAGTAGCAGAGGAGAGGAACAGAGGAGAGGAGCAGAGGAGAGGAACAGAGGAGAGTAACAGAGGAGAGTAACAGAGGAGAGTAGCAGAGGAGTGGAACAGAGGAGTGGAACAGAGGAGTGGGACAGAGGAGAGGAGCAGAGGAGTGGAACAGAGGAGAGTAGCAGAGGAGAGTAGCAGAGGAGAGGAACAGAGGAGAGGAGCAGAGGAGAGTAGCAGAGGAGAGGAGCAGAGGAGTGGAACAGAGGAGAGGAGCAGAGGAGAGTAACAGAGGAGAGTAGCAGAGGAGAGTAACAGAGGAGAGTAGCAGAGGAGTGGAACAGAGGAGTGGAACAGAGGAGTGGGACAGAGGAGAGGAGCAGAGGAGTGGAACAGAGGAGAGGAGCAGAGGAGTGGAACAGAGGAGAGGAGCAGAGGAACAGAGGAGAGTAGCAGAGGAGAGTAGCAGAGGAGAGGAACAGAGGAGAGGAGCAGAGGAGAGTAGCAGAGGAGAGGAGCAGAGGAGTGGAACAGAGGAGAGGAGCAGAGGAGAGTAACAGAGGAGAGTAGCAGAGGAGAGTAACAGAGGAGAGTAGCAGAGGAGTGGAACAGAGGAGTGGAACAGAGGAGAGGAGCAGAGGAGTGGAACAGAGGAGAGGAGCAGAGGAGTGGAACAGAGGAGAGGAACAGAGGAGAGGAGCAGAGGAGTGGAACAGAGGAGTGGAACAGAGGAGTGGAACAGAGGAGAGTAGCAGAGGAGAGTAGCAGAGGAGAGGAACAGAGGAGAGGAGCAGAGGAGAGTAGCAGAGGAGTGGAACAGAGGAGAGTAGCAGAGGAGAGGAACAGAGGAGAGGAGCAGAGGAGAGTAGCAGAGGAGAGGAGCAGAGGAGAGTAGCAGAGGAGAGTAGCAGAGGAGTGGAACAGAGGAGAGTAGCAGAGGAGAGTAGCAGAGGAGAGGAACAGAGGAGAGGAACAGAGGAGAGTAGCAGAGGAGAGGAACAGAGGAGAGGAGCAGAGGAGAGGAACAGAGGAGTGGAACAGAGGAGAGTAGCAGAGGAGAGTAGCAGAGGAGAGGAACAGAGGAGAGGAGCAGTGGAGAGGAACAGAGGAGTGGAACAGAGGAGAGTAGCAGAGGAGAGTAGCAGAGGAGAGGAACAGAGGAGAGGAGCAGAGGAGAGTAGCAGAGGAGAGGAGCAGAGGAGAGTAGCAGAGGAGAGTAGCAGAGGAGTGGAACAGAGGAGAGTAGCAGAGGAGAGTAGCAGAGGAGAGGAACAGAGGAGAGGAACAGAGGAGAGTAGCAGAGGAGAGGAACAGAGGAGAGTAGCAGAGGAGAGTAGCAGAGGAGAGTAGCAGAGGAGAGTAGCAGAGGAGAGTAGCAGAGGAGTGGAACAGAGGAGAGTAGCAGAGGAGAGTAGCAGAGGAGAGGAACAGAGGAGAGTAGCAGAGGAGAGTAGCAGAGGAGAGTAGCAGAGGAGAGGAGCAGAGGAGAGTAACAGAGGAGAGGAGCAGAGGAGTGGAACAGAGGAGTGGGACAGAGGAGTGGAACAGAGGAGAGGAACAGAGGAGTGGGACAGAGGAGTGGAACAGAGGAGAGGAGCAGAGGAGTGGGACAGAGGAGAGTAACAGAGGAGAGGAACAGAGGAGAGTAACAGAGGAGAGGAACAGAGGAGTGGAACAGAGGAGAGGAACAGAGGAGTGGGACAGAGGAGAGAAGCAGAGGAGAGTAGCAGAGGAGAGGAACAGAGGAGAGGAGCAGAGGAGAGGAACAGAGGAGTGGAACAGAGGAGAGTAGCAGAGGAGAGTAGCAGAGGAGAGGAACAGAGGAGAGGAGCAGTGGAGAGGAACAGAGGAGTGGAACAGAGGAGAGTAGCAGAGGAGAGTAGCAGAGGAGAGGAACAGAGGAGAGGAGCAGAGGAGAGTAGCAGAGGAGAGGAGCAGAGGAGAGTAGCAGAGGAGAGGAAGAGGAGTGGAACAGAGGAGAGTAGCAGAGGAGAGTAGCAGAGGAGAGGAACAGAGGAGAGGAACAGAGGAGAGTAGCAGAGGAGAGTAGCAGAGGAGAGTAGCAGAGGAGAGTAGCAGAGGAGTGGAACAGAGGAGAGTAGCAGAGGAGAGTAGCAGAGGAGAGGAACAGAGGAGAGTAGCAGAGGAGAGTAGCAGAGGAGAGTAGCAGAGGAGAGGAGCAGAGGAGAGTAACAGAGGAGAGGAGCAGAGGAGTGGAACAGAGGAGTGGGACAGAGGGTGGAACAGAGGAGAGGAACAGAGGAGTGGGACAGAGGAGTGGAACAGAGGAGAGGAGCAGAGGAGTGGGACAGAGGAGAGAAACAGAGGAGAGGAACAGAGGAGAGTAACAGAGGAGAGGAACAGAGGAGTGGAACAGAGGAGAGGAACAGAGGAGTGGGACAGAGGAGTGGAACAGAGGAGAGGAACAGAGGAGTGGGACAGAGGAGAGTAAAAGAGGAGAGTAACAGAGGAGTGGAACAGAGGAGAGGAACAGAGGAGAGTAACAGAGGAGAGGAACAGAGCAGTGGAACAGAGGAGAGTAACAGAGTAGAGGAGCAGAGGAGAGTAACAGAGGAGTGGGACAGAGGAGAGGAGCAGAGGAGTGGAACAGAGGAGTGGAACAGAGGAGAGGAGCAGAGGAGTGGAACAGAGGAGTGGAACAGAGGAGAGGATCAGAGGAGAGGAGCAGAGGAGTGGAACAGAGGAGTGGAACAGAGGAGAGTAACAGAGGAGTGGAACAGAGGAGTGGAACAGAGCAGTGGAACAGAGGAGAGTAACAGAGGAGAGGAGCAGAGGAGAGTAACAGAGGAGGAGAGGAGCAACAGAGAGGAGAGAGAGTGGAACAGAGGAGTGGAACAGAGGAGAGGAGCAGAGGAGTGGAACAGAGGAGTGGAACAGAGGAGAGGAACAGAGGAGTGGGACAGAGGAGTGGAACAGAGGAGAGGAACAGAGGAGTGGGACAGAGGAGAGTAAAAGAGGAGAGGAACAGAGGAGTGGAACAGAGGAGAGGAACAGAGGAGAGTAACAGAGGAGAGGAACAGAGGAGAGTAACAGAGGAGAGTAACAGAGGAGTGGAACAGAGCAGTGGAACAGAGGAGAGTAACAGAGGAGAGGAGCAGAGGAGAGTAACAGAGGAGTGGGACAGAGGAGAGGAGCAGAGGAGTGGAACAGAGGAGTGGAACAGAGGAGAGGAGCAGAGGAGTGGAACAGAGGAGTGGAACAGAGGAGAGGAACAGAGGAGAGGAGCAGAGGAGTGGAACAGAGGAGTGGAACAGAGGAGAGTAACAGGAGTGGAACAGAGGAGTGGAACAGAGGAGAGGAACAGAGGAGAGGAGCAGAGGAGTGGAACAGAGGAGTGGAACAGAGGAGAATAACAGAGGAGTGGAACAGAGGAGTGGAACAGAGGAGAGGAACAGAGGAGTGGGACAGAGGAGTGGAACAGAGGAGTGGAACAGAGGAGAGGATCAGAGGAGTGGAACAGAGGAGAGTAAAAGAGGAGTGGAACAGAGGAGTGGAACAGAGGAGTGTGACAGGGGAGGGGAAAGTAGCAGAGGGGTGGAACAGAGGAGAGGAGCAGAGGAGAGGAGCAGAGGAGTGGACCAGAGGAGAGTAACAGAGGAGTGGAACAGAGGAGTGGAGAAGAGGAGAGTAGCAGAGGAGTGGAGGAGAGGAGAGTAACAGAGGAGTGGAGGAGAGGAGAGTAACAGAGGAGTGGAGGAGAGGAGAGTAACAGAGGAGTGGAACAGAGGAGAGTAGCAGAGTCGTGGAGGAGAGGAGAGTAACAGAGGAGTGGAGGAGAGGAGAGTAACAGAGGAGTGGAGGAGAGGAGAGTAACAAAGGAGTGGAACAGAGGAGAGTAACAGAGGAGTGGAGGAGAGGAGAGTAACAGAGGAGTGGAAGAGAGGAGAGTAGCAGAGGAGTGGAACAGAGGAGTGGAGAAGAGGAGAGTAGCAGAGGAGTGGAGGAGAGGAGAGTAACAGAGGAGTGGAGGAGAGGAGAGTAACAGAGGAGTGGAACAGAGGAGAGTAACAGAGGAGTGGAGGAGAGGAGAGTAACAGAGGAGTGGAAGAGAGGAGAGTAGCAGAGGAGTGGAACAGAGGAGTGGAGAAGAGGAGAGTAGCAGAGGAGTGGAGGAGAGGAGAGTAGCAGAGTAGTGGAGGAGAGGAGAGTAACAGAGGAGTGGAACAGAGGAGAGTAGCAGAGGAGAGTAAAAGAGGAGAGGAACAGAGGAGTGGAACAGAGGAGAGGAACAGAGGAGTGGAACAGAGGAGAGGAGCAGAGGAGTGGAACAGATTAGAGTAACACCGAATTGGACAACGTCCACCCAATTGAACTTCCTCACTCAACAACCCGGTCGCATTCCGCTTCGCTCCACAGGTAGTATCACATTTTCATTTCATTTCATTACAGTACAACGGTTTGATTTGTTTGATCGTAGCTAGCTACATAGCTAGCTACATAGCCGTCTTTGTATCAAAGATAATTGTGTAGTCTAGAGCGATTTTCTAGGTTAGCTAGCCAGCTATTGTCGTTCTTTTAACGCAACGTAACGTAATCAACACTGCTAGCTAGCCAGCTAGCCCCCGAATAGCAGCACTGTCGAAACTATCACACCCAACGGAACGACTTGATTAGTGTAGTGTCAACAACGCAGCCACTGCCAGCTAGCCTACAAAGTCAACAACGCAGCCACTGCCAGCTAGCCTACTTCAGCAGTACTGTATCATTTTAATCATTTTAGTCAATAAGATTCTTGCTACGTAAGCTTAACTTTCTGAACATTCGAGACGTGTAGTCCACTTGTCATTCCAATCTCCTTTGCATTAGCGTAGCCTCTTCTGTAGCCTGTCAACTATGTGTCTGTCTATCCCTGTTCTCTCCTCTCTGCACAGACCATACAAACGCTCCACACCGCGTGGCCGCGGCCACCCTAATCTGGTGGTCCCAGCGCGCACGACCCACGTGGAGTTCCAGGTCTCCGGTAGCCTCTGGAACTGCCGATCTGCGGCCAACAAGGCAGAGTTCATCTCAGCCTATGCCTCCCTCCAGTCCCTCGACTTCTGGCACTGACGGAAACATGGATCACCACAGATAACACTGCTACTCCTACTGCTCTCTCTTCGTCCGCCCACGTGTTCTCGCACACCCCGAGAGCTTCTGGTCAGCGGGGTGGTGGCACCGGGATCCTCATCTCTCCCAAGTGGTCATTCTCTCTTTCTCCCCTTACCCATCTGTCTATCGCCTCCTTTGAATTCCATGCTGTCACAGTTACCAGCCCTTTCAAGCTTAACATCCTTATCATTTATCGCCCTCCAGGTTCCCTCGGAGAGTTCATCAATGAGCTTGATGCCTTGATAAGCTCCTTTCCTGAGGACGGCTCACCTCTCGCAGTTCTGGGCGACTTTAACCTCCCCACGTCTACCTTGACTCATTCCTCTCTGCCTCCTTCTTTCCACTCCTCTCCTCTTTGACCTCACCCTCTCACCTTCCCCCCTACTCACAAGGCAGGCAATACGCTCGACCTCATCTTTACTAGATGCTGTTCTTCCACTAACCTCATTGCAACTCCTCCAAGTCTCCGACCACTACCTTGTATCCTTTTTCCTCTCGCTCTCATCCAACACTTCCCACACTGCCCCTACTGGATGGTATCGCGCCGTCCCAACCTTCGCTCTCTCTCCCCGCTACTCTCTCCTCTTCCATCCTATCATCTCTTCCCTCTGCTCAAACCTTCTCCAACCTATCTCCTAATTCTGCCTCCTCAACCCTCCTCTCCTCCCTTTCTGCATCCTTTGACTCTCTATGTCCCCTATCCTCCAGGCCGGCTCGGTCCTCCCTCCCGCCTCCGTGGCTCGACGACTCATTGCGAGCTCACAGAACAGGGCTCCGGGCAGCCGAGCGGAAATGGAGGAAAATCGCCTCCTGCGGACCTGGCATCCTTTCACTCCATCCTCTCTACATTTTCCTCTTGTGTCTCTGCTGCTAAAGCCACTTTCTACCACTCTAAATTCCAAGCATCTGCCTCTAACCCTAGGAAGCTCTTTGCCACCTTCTCCTCCCTCCTGAATCCTCCTCCCCCTCCTCCCTCTCTGCAGATGACTTCGTCAACCATTTTGAAAAGAAGGTCGACGACATCCGATCCTCGCTTGCTAAGTCAAACGACACCGCTGGTTCTGCTCACACTGCCCTACCCTGTGCTCTGACCTCTTTCTCCCTCTCTCTCCAAATGAAATCTCGCGTCTTGTGACGGCCGGCCGCCCAACAACCTGCCCGCTTGACCCTATCCCCTCCTCTCTTCTCCAGACCATTTCCGGAGCCCTTCTCCCTACCTCACCTCGCTCATCAACTCATCCCTGACCGCAGGCTACGTCCCTTCCGTCTTCAAGAGAGCGAGAGTTGCACCCCTTCTGAAAAACCTACACTCGATCCCTCCGATGTCAACAACTACAGACCAGTATCCCTTCTTTCTTTTCTCTCCAAAACTCTTGAACGTGCCGTCCTTGGCCAGCTCTCCCGCTATCTCTCTCAGAATGACCTTCTTGATCCAAATCAGTCAGGTTTCAAGACTAGTCATTCAACTGAGACTGCTCTTCTCTGTATCACGGAGGCGCTCCGCACTGCTAAAGCTAACTCTCTCTCCTCTGCTCTCATCCTTCTAGACCTATCGGCTGCCTTCGATACTGTGAACCATCATATCCTCCTCTCCACCCTCTCCGAGTTGGGCATCTCCGGCGCGGCCCACGCTTGGATTGCGTCCTACCTGACAGGTCGCTCCTACCAGGTGGCGTGGCGAGAATCTGTCTCCTCACCACGTGCTCTCACCACTGGTGTCCCCCAGGGCTCTGTTCTAGGCCCTCTCCTATTCTCGCTATACACCAAGTCACTTGGCTCTGTCATAACCTCACATGGTCTCTCCTATCATTGATATGCAGACGACACGCAATTAATCTTCTCCTTTCCTCCTTCTGACGACCAGGTGGCGAATCGCATCTCTGCATGTCTGGCAGACATATCAGTGTGGATGACGGATCACCACCTCAAGCTGAACCTCGGCAAGACGGAGCTGCTCTTCCTCCCGGGGAAGGACTGCCCGTTCCATGATCTCGCCATCACGGTTGACAACTCCATTGTGTCCTCCTCCCAGAGAGCTAAGAACCTTGGCGTGATCCTGGACAACACCCTGTCGTTCTCAAATAACATCAAGGCGGTGGCCCGTTCCTGTAGGTTCATGCTCTACAACATCCGCAGAGTACGACCCTGCCTCACACAGGAAGCGGCGCAGGTCCTAATCCAGGCACTTGTCATCTCCCGTCTGGATTACTGCAACTCGCTGTTGGCTGGGCTCCCTGCCTGTGCCATTAAACCCCTACAGCTCATCCAGAACGCCGCAGCCCGTCTGGTGTTCAACCTTCCCAAGTTCTCTCACGTCACCCCGCTCCTCCGCTCTCTCCACTGGCTTCCAGTTGAAGCTCGCATCCCCTACAAGACCATGGTGCTTGCCTACGGAGCTGTGAGGGGAACGGCACCTCAGTACCTCCAGGCTCTGATCAGGCCCTACACCCAAACAAGGGCACTGCGTTCATCCACCTCTGGCCTGCTCGCCTCCCTACCACTGAGGAAGTACAGTTCCCGCTCAGCCCAGTCAAAACTGTTCGCTGCTCTGGCCCCCCAATGGTGGAACAAACTCCCTCACGATGCCAGGACAGCGGAGTCAATCACCACCTTCCGGAGACACCTGAAACCCCACCTCTTTAAGGAATACCTAGGATAGGATAAAGTAATCCTCCCCCTTAAAAGATTTAGATGCACTATTGTAAAGTGGCAGTTCCACTGGATGTCATAAGGTGAACGCACCAATTTGTAAGTCGCTCTGGATAAGAGCGTCTGCTAAATGACTTAAATGTAAATGTAATGTAATGTAACAGAGGAGAGTAGCAGAGGAGTGGAGGAGAGGAGAGTAGCAGAGGAGTGGAGGAGAGGAGAGTAGCAGAGGAGTGGAGGAGAGGAGAGTAACAGAGGAGTGGAACAGAGGAGAGTAGCAGAGGAGTGGAGGAGAGGAGAGTAACAGAGGAGTGGAACAGAGGGGAGTAAGAGTAACAGAGGAGTGGAGGAGAGGAGAGTAGCAGAGGAGTGGAACAGAGGAGTGGAGAAGAGGAGAGTAGCAGAGGAGTGGAGGAGAGTAACAGAGGAGTGGAACAGAGGAGAGTAAACAGAGGAGTGGAGGAGAGGAGAGTAGCAGAGGAGAGTAACAGAGGAGTGGAACAGAGGAGTGGAGAAGAGGAGAGTAGCAGAGGAGTGGAGGAGAGGAGAGTAACAGAGGAGTGGAACAGAGGAGAGTAACAGAGGAGTGGAACAGAGGAGTGGAGAAGAGGAGAGTAGCAGAGGAGTGGAGGAGAGGAGAGTAACAGAGGAGTGGAACAGAGGAGTGGAACAGAGGAGAGTAACAGAGGAGAGGAGAGTAACAGAGGAGTGGAGGAGAGTAGCAGAGGAGTGGAGGAGAGGAGAGTAGCAGAGGAGAGTAACAGAGGAGTGGAACAGAGGAGACGAGCAGAGGAGTGGAGGAGAGGAGAGTAACAGAGGAGAGGAGGAGAGGAGCAGAGGAGAGGAGAAGAGGAGTGGAGCAGAGGAGAGGAGAAGAGGAGTGGAGGAGAAGAGCAGAGGAGAGAAGCGGAGGGGAGGAGCGGAGAGAAGTGGAGGAGAGAAGCGGAGAAGAAGAGCAGAGGAGAGGAGGAGTGGAGAAGAGTAGGGGGAGCGGAGAAGTTGGAGAAGAGAAGGAGTGGAGGAGAGGAGCGGAGAGGAGTGGAGAAGAGGAACGAAGGAGAGGATCAGAGGAGTGAATGAGCGGAGAAGAAGGGAGGAGAGGAGTGGAGGAGGGGAGCAGTACTGTAGCTAGCTGCCGTTGAATCAGCCAAGGCATCCGTTTTAAATGTAAAGGCATGTGTTTTAAATGTAAAGGCATGTGTTTTAAATGTGTTTTAAATGTAAAGGCATGTGTTTTAAATGTAAAGGCATACGTTTTAAATGTAAAGGCATGTGTTTTAAATGTAAAGGCATGCGTTTTAAATGCGTTTTAAATGTAAAGGCATGTGTTTTAAATGTAAAGGCATGTGTTTTAAATGTGTTTTAAATGTAAAGGCATGTGTTTTAAATGTAAAGGCATGTGTTTTAAATGTAAAGGCATGTGTTTTAAATGTAAAGGCATGCGTTTTAAATGTAAAGGCATGTGTTTTAAATGTAAAGGCATGTGTTTTAAATGTGTTTTAAATGTAAAGGCATGTGTTTTAAATGTGTTTTAAATGTAAAGGCATGTGTTTTAAATGTGTTTTAAATGTAAAGGCATGTGTTTTAAATGTAAAGGCATACGTTTTAAATGTAAAGGCATACGTTTTAAATGTAAAGGCATGTGTTTTAAATGTAAAGGCATGTGTTTTAAATGTAAAGGCATGCGTTTTAAATGTGTTTTAAATGTTTAAATGTGGCCAATCCTGAGCCAGAGCACATAGCAATACACGCGCACGCACACACACACACACACACACACACACACACACACACACACACACAGCGCAGCTAAAAGACTGACACGTATACAGTACATAACCTTACACACAGCGTCTCTCACGACACAACACACACAACAAAATACATATTTTTGACACATGCTTCTTCCTCACACTAGCAAACAGTTAACCTGCAACACACACCCACACACAGTCTATGAAACACAGTGACTTACAGTGTTCCGGACTAGCAGCAGTAGAGTCAGTACAGACGGACTAGCATCAGTAGAGTCAGTACAGACGGACTAGCATCAGTAGAGTCAGTACAGACGGACTAGCATCAGTAGAGTCAGTACAGACGGACTAGCAGCAGTAGAGTTAGTACAGACGGACTAGCAGCAGTAGAGTTAGTACAGACGGACTAGCATCAGTAGAGTTAGTACAGACGGACTAGCATCAGTAGAGTTAGTACAGACGGACTACCATCAGTAGAGTTAGTACAGACGGACTAGCATCAGTAGAGTTAGTACAGACGGACTAGCAGCAGTAGAGTTAGTACAGACGGACTAGCATCAGTAGAGTTAGTACAGACGGACTAGCATCAGTAGAGTTAGTACAGACGGACTAGCATCAGTAGAGTTAGTACAGACGGACTAGCATCAGTAGAGTTAGTACAGACGGACTAGCATCAGTAGAGTTAGTACAGACGGACTAGAAATCAGTAGAGTTAGTACAGACGGACTAGCATCAGTAGAGTTAGTACAGACGGACTAGCATCAGTAGAGTCAGTACAGACGGACTAGAAATCAGTAGAGTTAGTACAGACGGACTAGCAGCAGTAGAGTCAGTACAGACGGACTAGCATCAGTAGAGTCAGTACAGACGGACTAGCAGCAGTAGAGTTAGTACAGACGGACTAGCAGCAGTAGAGTTAGTACAGACGGACTAGCATCAGTAGAGTCAGTACAGACGGACTAGCATCAGTAGAGTCAGTACAGACGGACTAGCAGCAGTAGAGTTAGTACAGACGGACTAGCAGCAGTAGAGTTAGTACAGACGGACTAGCAGCAGTAGAGTTAGTACAGACGGACTAGCAGCAGTAGAATTAGTACAGACGGACTAGCAGCAGTAGAGTTAGTACAGACGGACTAGCATCAGTAGAGTTAGTACAGACGGACTAGCAGCAGTAGAGTTAGTACAGACGGACTAGCAGCAGTAGAGTTAGTACAGACGGACTAGCAGCAGTAGAGTTAGTACAGATGGACTAGCAGCAGTAGAGTCAGTACAGACGGACTAGCATCAGTAGAGTTAGTACAGACGGACTAGCAGCAGTAGAGTTAGTACAGACGGACTAGCAGCAGTAGAGTTAGTACAGACGGACTAGCATCAGTAGAGTTAGTACAGACGGACTAGCATCAGTAGAGTTAGTACAGACGGACTAGCATCAGTAGAGTTAGTACAGACGGACTACCATCAGTAGAGTTAGTACAGACGGACTAGCATCAGTAGAGTTAGTACAGACGGACTAGCAGCAGTAGAGTTAGTACAGACGGACTAGCATCAGTAGAGTTAGTACAGACGGACTAGCATCAGTAGAGTTAGTACAGACGGACTAGCATCAGTAGAGTTAGTACAGACGGACTAGCATCAGTAGAGTTAGTACAGACGGACTAGCATCAGTAGAGTTAGTACAGACGGACTAGAAATCAGTAGAGTTAGTACAGACGGACTAGCATCAGTAGAGTTAGTACAGACGGACTAGCATCAGTAGAGTTAGTACAGACGGACTAGCAGCAGTAGAGTTAGTACAGACGGACTAGCAGCAGTAGAGTCAGTACAGACGGACTAGCAGCAGTAGAGTCAGTACAGACGGACTAGCAGCAGTAGAGTCAGTACAGACGGACTAGCAGCAGTAGAGTCAGTACAGACGGACTAGCAGCAGTAGAGTCAGTACAGACGGACTAGCAGCAGTAGAGTCAGTACAGACGGACTAGCATCAGTAGAGTCAGTACAGACGGACTAGCATCAGTAGAGTCAGTACAGACGGACTAGCATCAGTAGAGTCAGTACAGACGGACTAGCAGCAGTAGAGTTAGTACAGACGGACTAGCAGCAGTAGAGTTAGTACAGACGGACTAGCAGCAGTAGAGTTAGTACAGACGGACTAGCTTCAGTAGAGTTAGTACAGACGGACTATCAGCAGTAGAGTTAGTACAGACGGACTAGCAGCAGTAGAGTTAGTACAGACGGACTAGCAGCAGTAGAGTTAGTACAGACGGACTAGCAGCAGTAGAGTTAGTACAGACGGACTAGCAGCAGTAGAGTCAGTACAGACGGACTAGCATCAGTAGAGTCAGTACAGACGGACTAGCAGCAGTAGAGTTAGTACAGACGGACTAGCAGCAGTAGAGTTAGTACAGACGGACTAGCATCAGTAGAGTCAGTACAGACGGACTAGCATCAGTAGAGTCAGTACAGACGGACTAGCAGCAGTAGAGTTAGTACAGACGGACTAGCAGCAGTAGAGTTAGTACAGACGGACTAGCAGCAGTAGAGTTAGTACAGACGGACTAGCAGCAGTAGAGTTAGTACAGACGGACTAGCATCAGTAGAGTTAGTACAGACGGACTAGCATCAGTAGAGTTAGTACAGACGGACTAGCAGCAGTAGAGTTAGTACAGACGGACTAGCATCAGTAGAGTTAGTACAGACGGACTAGCAGCAGTAGAGTTAGTACAGACGGACTAGCAGCAGTAGAGTTAGTACAGACGGACTAGCAGCAGTAGAGTCAGTACAGATGGACTAGCAGCAGTAGAGTCAGTACAGACGGACTAGCAGCAGTAGAGTCAGTACAGACGGACTAGCATCAGTAGAGTCAGTACAGACGGACTAGCATCAGTAGAGTCAGTACAGACGGACTAGCAGCAGTAGAGTCAGTACAGACGGACTAGCATCAGTAGAGTTAGTACAGACGGACTAGCAGCAGTAGAGTTAGTACAGACGGACTAGCTTCAGTAGAGTTAGTACAGACGGACTATCAGCAGTAGAGTTAGTACAGACGGACTAGCAGCAGTAGAGTTAGTACAGACGGACTAGCATCAGTAGAGTCAGTACAGACGGACTAGCAGCAGTAGAGTTAGTACAGACGGACTAGCAGCAGTAGAGTTAGTACAGACGGACTAGCATCAGTAGAGTCAGTACAGACGGACTAGCATCAGTAGAGTCAGTACAGACGGACTAGCAGCAGTAGAGTCAGTACAGACGGACTAGCAGCAGTAGAGTTAGTACAGACGGACTAGCAGCAGTAGAGTTAGTACAGACGGACTAGCATCAGTAGAGTTAGTACAGACGGACTAGCATCAGTAGAGTTAGTACAGACGGACTAGCATCAGTAGAGTTAGTACAGACGGACTAGCAGCAGTAGAGTTAGTACAGACGGACTAGCAGCAGTAGAGTTAGTACAGACGGACTAGCATCAGTAGAGTTAGTACAGACGGACTAGCAGCAGTAGAGTTAGTACAGACGGACTAGCAGCAGTAGAGTTAGTACAGACGGACTAGCAGCAGTAGAGTTAGTACAGATGGACTAGCAGCAGTAGAGTCAGTACAGACGGACTAGCAGCAGTAGAGTTAGTACAGACGGACTAGCAGCAGTAGAGTTAGTACAGACGGACTAGCAGCAGTAGAGTCAGTACAGACGGACTAGCAGCAGTAGAGTTAGTACAGACGGACTAGCATCAGTAGAGTTAGTACAGACGGACTAGCAGCAGTAGAGTTAGTACAGACGGACTAGCATCAGTAGAGTTAGTACAGACGGACTAGCAGAGAGACTGGAAGGAAGGCTTCTGTCTCCCCTCGCCCACGTGTGGACTATGAGACTACAATACTAAACCATGCTGAATGACAGTATATTCTGTGTAGCACATTTGCTACAAATGCATTGCAATGCTTGTCGGTGTATCTAGCCACACACTGAAATGTATGTATGACGCAGCCTTATGAATACACAATAGGATCTTTTCTCACATAATGTATCTTGGTAGAACAGCAAATGAAATCCTTTGAAGAACCCTGCAGCACCAAAGGAGAATGTTTACATTCATATGTGACAATGTATACACCCAACAACCTTCACATGTAGCCCTCACGTGTTTTTGTGTGCTTGACTGTTGGTGCCGGATAGTTGCAGTATGCATAGCTGTATCTCTATCCCAGTCTGTTATGTGTAGCTTCTCTCTCACCTCAAACTCTCTCGGCAGGACATACAGGACAGTAAAGGACAGGAGAGAAGAGGACAGGACAGGACAGGAGAGGACAGGACATGAGAGGACATAACAGGAAAGAAGAGGACATGAGAGGACAGGAGAGGAAAGGACAGGAGAGACGAGGAGAAGAGAGGACAGGATAGGAGATAAGAGGATAGAAGAGGACAGGAGAGGATACGAGAGGACAGGAGAGAAGAGGAGAGGACAGGAGAGGATATGAGAGGACAGGATAGGACAGGACAGGAGAGAAGAGAAGAGGAGAGAACAGGAGAGGACAGGAGAGGACATGATAGGAGAGGACAGGATAGGAGAGAAGAGGATAGAAGAGGATAGAAGAGGACAGGAGATGACGGGATAGGAGAGGACAGGAGAGGACAGGAGAGAAGAGGAGAGGACATGATAGGAGAGAAGAAGAGGGGATAGGAGAGGACAGGAGAGGACAGGAGAGAATAGAAGAGGAGAGAACAGGAGAGGACAGGAGAGGACATAATAGGAGAGGACAGGATAGGAGAGAAGAGGATAGAAGAGGACAGGAGATGACAGGATAGGAGAGGACGGGATAGGAGAGGACAGGAGAGGACAGGAGAGAAGAGGAGAGGACATGATAGGAGAGAAGAAGAGGGGATAGGAGAGGACAGGAGAGGACAGGAGAGAATAGAAGAGGAGAGAACAGGAGAGGACAGGAGAGGACATGATAGGAGAGGACAGGATAGGAGAGAAGAGGATAGAAGAGGACAGGAGATGACAGGATAGGAGAGGACGGGATAGGAGAGGACAGGAGAGAAGAGGAGAGGACATGATAGGAGAGAAGAAGAGGGGATAGGAGAGGACAGGAGAGAAGAGGAGAAGAGAGGACAGGATAGGAGATAAGAGGATAGAAGAGGACAGGAGAGGATACGAGAGGACAGGAGAGGATAGGAGAGGACAGGAGAGGATAGGAGAGGAGAGGACAGGAGAGGATAGGAGAGGACAGGAGAGGATAGGAGAGGATACGAGAGGACAGGAGAGAAGAGGAGAGGACAGGAGAGGACAGGATAGGAGAGGACAGGAGAGAAGAGAAGAGGAGAGGACATGATAGGAGAGAAGAGGACAGGAGAGAGCTGAAGCATGGTCATGTCATGTGACCAAACACATCTTAATGATAAGCTTCCAACACAACACACTTTGACCTCTCCTGCTATCTGTCTGACACGGCAAATAGATGCTTTTGATTATTACTATAATCATAATAATCCATAGGCTACATTTTTGCTGGTATTCAATAACACTTCAATAACACCACGACAGAAAGCTTGAGCGTTGTTGAGACGTTGAGTGGATGAGACTATGATAAATAAATCAAGTTTTTGAAGAATGCCTGATGATACAACAAAAACATTTGACCTCCCCAAAAATATCAAAGACGCAGAGGAAAACGACAACAACTCACCCAAAATCATCGTGGCTTTTCCTTCTCTCTGCTCCTATCGTTTAACAGTGCTCCCTCGTTTCCCCGTCTCTCCCTTTTCTCCAAAGGGACAATGGCTCCAAATTGTTTTCTTATTTTTTTCACCGTCTTTCTCTCTCTCTCTCTCTCTCTTTTCTCTCTCTCTCTTTTTCTCTCTCTCTTTCTCTCCAGCTGGCAAGTCAGAAAAGCAGAACTAAATGTGAGCGGAGACCGCTGCTACTACCACCTGCTACCACTGCTACCACTGCACACGCTGTCTGTCTGTCCCTCGCTTTGCCTTGCCTTGCGTCCGCCCTCACCAGGTGATTAACAGTATGTGAGGAGGAGGAGGTGGGGGGGGGGTAATGCTGGTGCAGTTGTGCTGCCTGTCTGTCTCAGATAAGCCTCGGGGTTGGGGTGCGTCAGAAACAAGAGGGAGGGGGAGCTACTGGCCAAAGTTGAACTACCTAATGACAGAATGAAGTCGAACTCCCCAATCACAGAATGAAAAGCAGCTTCATCTAGATCTTCTACTCCAGAGAAGCCAGAAAATGTGATGGTCTCCAACACAGCTGACAAGCTATATCTGTTCAGTGGGAACATTTCTGAGATGGGAATGCCTTGGTGTCAAACTGGTCTCTCTCGCTCTCCTTATTTTTGGGGTTGTGTATAATCTAAAGGAACCTTACATGTCTGTGCTAAGTGTGCTCTGATTGGTGGCAGCCTCGACCAATGGGAGCAGCAGCAGGCACTTGTCATCATGCAGAGTGTAAGTCATGAAGGAGACAGCACTGGACTAATAATGTATGTGTGTGTCCCAC